>NW_026116767.1:0-32903 GCF_001640805.2 Lates calcarifer
CTGATGCAGAGGGAAGAATGCATGTTTGTGCTGTATGAAATACTATACAGTATAATACTGATACCGCACAGCCATTTTTTAAGAAGCGTGAAGGCAGACTTGTCTCTAAGTGAGGAACTCTTTGATGTGGCTACCATGCACGGGACACAAAGGACAGGAACATCTTCAGTGAGGTGGAGTAGTCCATAGGTAAAATTAAATTACTCTGGTGGGCTTATTACCAATGGTGAGACTGCCATGTGTGGGTAAGAGAACTTGGTTGGACTGGTGAAAGAGAAAAAAAAACAATTGCCACACACCCTGATAACTTACCTTTCAGTTATTATTAAAACTAATAATAATTGATTGCAGAGGCAGTTATGTATTATGAGAGAGTAGATAGATTTATATAGTCTTACATTTAAAACTGGCCCTTTGAGATTTACCACAATACTGATGTGGCCTGGGAGTGAGTTTAACACCCCTGCTCTACTCACTCAGTCAGCTGATTAGTGGTCATTAGGAAAGCGAACTGTCTACAAATGTCCGACTCAACAGGACCTGAAGCAGCCAGATGCACTGTCAGAGAAAACTATAGTTCAAATCTACTTTAATTTTATTTTATTTTTTTTACCAGTCTTTTGTACGGAGCACAGTGCAATCACTCACAGAAGTGAATGATTACTTCAGGACACAGAGCTCACTTCATCAGTCACATCACCATACCGTTTTTCAGCATCAGGATACATATCGTAACGTTTTCTGAATCACGATGCATTGTGTGACGGTGCGTTGTTACACCCCTAATTAAAATGACTCAGATTGGAGGTTGGGGCCAAAAAACTTAACCTGGACATCTCAAGTTCATTTTTAAATGTCCAGTAGACACAGGGAAATGCTAGCATGAATTTTAATTTGATTAACTCTCTACCTGATAAATGCAAGTGTAATAAATATTCACTCTTCTGTAAACTTTGTTTTGATGTCTACCAACTCCTGGCTCTTTAGCTGCTAGATTTTCCACTTCCTTCAACATCTATCCACTAAACTTGTCTGTCTGCTCTTTGGTGCTGGGCTGGTAGTTTACAGTGGGTTTAACAGTGCTTGTTTGCTGAAAATACCTACCTGTTGCTGCTGGAAATTGGATTGATGAGAGCAGTAATACAAAACTATACACTAAATGGGCTGTAAATCCTTTGCTGATACATCACTGAGAACCAACCCTTTCACATTATTGATTGTTAAATATTTACTATTGGGACTTTGATGGGGGACTTTGCTGTCAGCCCTGGGTAAATAAATTAATTATATCAAGAGTGACTGGACCATATGCAACCTAGGATTAAAGTAGGCCAGATCTAGGTTTCATTAAACCAGTGAGTATTAGTACCTCCACAACAGCTCTTCCTATATGAAAGTATTTTGTTGTAGTAATTTGTAGTGGCAAAATTTGAATATTGAATATGCATCAGCAAGTCTGTTTTCTCACCTTGAGTGATCCCTCCACCAGCGCTCTGTGCATTGCTGCCATACACTCCAACTGCTGCCTTGTGTCTTGATAGACTTCATCGCTGCCATTAAAACTCATACTGCTACTGCTGTCATCGGTCTTGCTTTCGCTGTTTTCGTTGTTGTTACTGTTCTTAGAGAGGTGGTTGTTATTGTTGCTGCTAGTGCTGCTTGTGTGTCTTTTGCTGGTGAAAGTGGAGGCGGTGTAGACCAGAAGGAGGCGGCGACTGGCTTGTATATTTTCTTCCACTGAGTCCACGACAGCTACAGTGAGGAAACAGGATGAAGAGAAACCTTAGCTTCGTAAGTGATGAGTACAATAGTATGTTAAAATTAACACTGTAGGGTCATTCCATGTCAACACAGGCCTTGCAACTCACCAACTTGGATTTGCTTCATACTTAATAAATAAATTATGCCACCCAACAAGTAGAATGCAAAATTTTCATCTTGAATCCTCTTAAGCGTCTGAGGTATGAAGGTTTTAGAAAAGGGTTGTTTCCCGAATGTTGCCAAAAAATTATTTCATAAAAGTTTCACAAGTCATCGCTTTTGAACTATCCTATGTGCTTGGATTTTTCAGGGATTGTTCTGCATTATTAGATGTCTTTAACTTGTAAAATGGTTGCATAAAAATATAGTTTATTTGCAATTATTAGTATATTTGCAAGTTATACTCATGTTATGGAAATCAAATTTTCTCATTTAAGAATGGTATATGATATGATATCAAACCACTGGAAAGAGCATGATTTAATTAGAAAACAAAATGTAAAGTTTTGTCTTAGTCTGAGGGAGACACAAGGAGAACAGAAGCAAATGGTTTCATAAACAAAACGAAAGATTTATAAGAAGATAAGTATGAAGCAAATCCAAGGATGGTCAGTCTGAAAATGTTTCTAAAATCTGTTGATTGGAGTTGGAGTTACAATGGAGTAAAATTTTCAGCCGACTACTTTCTTAATGTTTCAAGTCAAGTCACCATTACTTTATATAATGTTATAACTCCAGTCTTAAACCAGATGAGGATTTTTGTCATGAGACATCTGGATCTTCTGTAATCAGAGAAACAAGCTGAGTAAACAGCCACTCTCAATGTTCCATGTCCGTATCATGGAGAAACATTGTTTTTTTTTTTTTTTTTATATGAAATTGCTTTATTCAGTGGGGCCTCGGTGGATAATTCAGCTCCCAGTAAAAACCTCCTGAACGATGGACACTGAAGGAATCCTAACCTAAAAACAAGCAAAGCATCTAGAAACAACATGAGCTAACGTTAGCAGCAGCTCAGTTAACATTTTGAACGTGAAGCTACTAAAACAATGACTCGTGCAAACACCATTAAGCATAACTTTCTCCACCAAGTAGGTGATTTACCATGCCCGGGCAGGCAGTCACGGCCTGCTATGAAGAGTTTGTAGCCACAGGCCTTTTCCAACACTTGAGGCAGAGTGTGAAGGGCAAACGTCTCCACTTCCTTGCTGAATCCTACGGCACAGCGCTGTGGATATGCCACATAGGCATCATACAGCTTCCCATCCAAATCTGACAGAGGAAAAAAGAAGAGCTTATTTAGGTATATAGGTAGGTCTCAAACCATTTTAGACAAGACTGAGGTCACCAAAGACTAATTGCTTTTCTCACACTGCTTTATTCTTACAAGCAAATTGCAAGTGGAGATCCAAAACTTTCATTTAGAGCTGGGCAGTATGGCCAAGAAATATTTTTTTAGCCTTGGGATTAATTCATGATTTTAATCATTGTGGTTTTTAAATTAAATTCAGGTTATCCAGCACAGCTATGGACTGCCAGTACAAGATGCACCGACTAAGTAGAGGACAAACATTCAGTTTAATAATCGGTTTCAGCAGACATAGAGCAGAAATGTACACTCACTAATGGGTCTGCTCTATTTGTGTTACTTGAGAAGGCATTAGACTGATATCTGCAGTCAGCTGGCTAGGTACCAATAGCTACCTAGCAGGCTGAACATACTGAATAAGTTCTGTAGACTTCACCTCTTATAACCAGATAATGCAGTCAACAAATACAAACCGAGAGTGCATATTAGGGTCCCAGACTCTTTTACTTAGTCAATCTGTTGACACTATTGACGCTGTCTCTGTGTGATACCCATTCAGACATTTTGTGTTTTGCAACTGTGTTTTTCCATCTTGGAGTGTAGTGAGTGCAGTAAGCATGTGACTTACTTGAATTACACACTTGCTGTGAAATATTACCTTTATTTGTATAGAGGACTGGAAACACTCTCCTGAACCACAGCACAATATCAACCTTAAAAAGGTAGTAGATGACAACACCAATGATAAAGAGAACTGTCACACCACCAAGCACGGATCCAATTGGAAGTATGATGTTTGGATCTGTAGAGATGGAAATCATAAATACCAGACACACAATTTTAGGTTGTTTATATAAGATGTACATAATATTGTGTAAAATGGCACCTCAATTATTCCTCTTTGAAGTGTCAGAAAAGGTATTCAGCCTTTTGTGTTTTTGCATTGGTGCCCCTCTCTGGCTAAACCTTCAGAGTCCTCAAACACATGAATAGTATCAAAATAAAACATTAAGACATTTTATGTTTTATTTCATGTAATGGCTAAAAAGTAATGTCAGAATGTTTGTAAAAATGTAAAATTCACTTTTTGACAGCTGTTTCATTTGTAATGATCATTTATCTGTCAGTGGTGTGGCATTTTTTGTCTATTAATTAAAAATTCAAAGAAGTGCAAGTGAGCATAATACTGCAATCCAAAATTGCTGTCATTCAGAAATATGGACAGTGTGAAATGCAAAGAAATGTGATTTGCACCTAAAAGCTTGCATTGCCTGTATTTTGTTCTGTGTTTCTCATTTTTGGTTTGCAAGTCTCAGATTTAGATTCTTAGTTTGGTTATGTAAATGTACAGGAACAATTTTGTGTTTATAGGTAATTACAAATCTGAGCAGACAAAAAGGATGTGTGGAGTTCCCCAAGGCTCCATTCTGGGACCTCTTCCATTCAACATCTACATGGCCCCACTAGCTCATCTTATGGAAGACAACAAGTTGCCATAATTATGCAGATGATCACCAGGGACTATAATCCCATACAAGCTCTGAGTAAATGCACTGAACAAATCAACAGTTGGGTGTGGAGGAATTATCTTCAATTCAACAGCGATAAAACTGAAATAATTGTTTTTAGAGACCAGGAGGAAAAGTCAGAGCTCAGCTTCAGTAGGACAAGTTAAAAACCACAAACCAAGCCAGAAATCTTAGTGTCATGGACTCAGACCTGTATTTTAACACCAACAACAGCCAGCTATCACCTCAATAACATAATGAGGATTAAAGGACTTAATTCTTAGCAGGAATTGGCCTCCTGTCTGTCAGAGAACTGATTTCAAAATAATGTTGTGGGTTTATAAAGCACTGAATGGTTTAGGGCCAAAATACATTTCTGATCTGCTGATATGAACCATCATCTGGGACCAGAGTTTACGTTAGCCAGCATATGTTGGCTTTTGGCTGGTATCCCTTGTTGTTGTCCAGTAGATGATAATATCACCGGCCAAAATGTCCGGTTAAAAATGTGCTACATTGCCTGTATAGTCTGTTATGTGACGAGTAACATTTGTTGACAACTGAGGGTATAACTAGTATTTTGAAACCTGGACGGTTTTCCCATATAAATGATTGACAGGGGCAAAAATCTCTGGAGCACTATTGATCAGGAACAGCATAACTGGCAAATAGACTAGGCTAGCAGACTCCCTTGTCAAAAACAGTATTTTTACCAAGCAGAACACAGGCGTTGCTGGAATACCATTGCTCACATCTGTTAGTATAATAATGTCATCAGATAATTATTATAACAACCTGAGCCTGTCAGTGACAAAACGAACCACCTGTGTCTGGGTTCACTCCTCCAGTTTAATACTGCACCCATCCCATAGATGTTTGATCTTATTAATTATTTATAGCCAAAAACGTGATCAGGAGTCAAAAATAATGGAGTTATCTATTTTAACATGTAAACTTTTATCATTCAAAATTTTTACCTCAGCTGTTTCATTCACTGAGTGTTTTTCGACTCACATATTAACATTTAGCACAATGTCTAAGCAGACAGTCATGCTGACTACATAAATTACATTTGTTGGATCATAATATTTTTGTGCTTTGTTGTCTGAATGAATGCTGCTATATGGCTGTTTAGAACATATGTCCGGTAGTTGTTCTATATGGCCTGTCTGGGACATGTCTGCAGGTCTTAAATCAAGGCTGAAGATATTTCTGTTCGATGCTGCCTTCTATAGATAATCACTAATTTCTTACACTGCATTTTAACTTTTTCATAACATTTTTTGGAATATATGAATATACATACAAGCAGTAAAATTATAATTTCTCATAACTGCAAAATTCTCTCTAAAAGTTTCGTGTGTAATCATCAAATTAATTTGTTAATTAAAAATGCCAAATATTCACAGCTTCTACCCTCTCTAATATGCATATTTGCTTGTTTTCTTAGTCCTCTGTGATATAAAATAAATAATGATTCTTAGGCTTATTCTATACCCTGTACCTGCTGGTAGCAGAGTAAAATATCCTTCAGGATGGCCCCGGGAACTGTATGACCGACAAGTGTAGTTGATGTGAAAATCCTCCTCCCTCAGCTCAGAAATTATCAGCAGACGCTCCAACCATGCACCTTTATCAGGAACATCCTGGATGTTAAAACTGATGAAAATACATATATGAGAAAAAAGTGTCAACATAAACTTTGTTTATTTTACACTTGTTGTGAGGTGCAGATTTATCAAAACAAATTAAAGGAGAGGTAGAAGTGCTGACCTTGTTTGTGATGTGTAGACACGGTCAGAGGGTTGTGTATTGCGAATGAATTTGTCTCTGGCTATCCAAAGGATAGAAACAAAGGGCTTCCCAACACCGGGCACAAACACAAGGCATCGTTTGCTGAAACTGGACCCTAAACACATATACAAACAGTAAAACAAATTATACTTAACAAAACTATTACTCTTGATCCATAAACATAAATTTAAAGTTTCTAAATACTTTCCAAATAGTGTTTCTCACACAGAGTAATACACAGCAAATGTATGTCCACAAGGGCATTCCACGCTGGTGGGCATTCAGACTGAAAATAGTACCATGTTTATGTGTGAATGTATGTTTCAGGTGCCTAGTGAAAAGATGAATTTCGAACAATCTAGAAAGTCCATTTTATAGTTTATAATCCAGTGAGACAGGATTTTACAACTCCTCATTTTAGTCTCTGATTTAACAGTCACAAGGTTAACAATATAATAATAACATATGTTAAGTATTCTACCCTGCAATGCACTTGCATTTACTGTGGTACTCCCAAAGTCTTAGTCACTAAAATGATTTTAGAGTTTGAATGTAGATTTTCTTCAACACAATTTAAATATTGGTTTGAACCAACTTTAGTGAATTTGAACAATAAACATTTAAACTTGAAAACACCATATTTCTCAAAACATGTTACAGACAAGGACTCACCTATCTCTGCCTTGATTATTTCACTGGCTGGTTCTCGCACTTGAGGAACCAAAGAGTACACCTCTGAAAAGACAGGCAATATGAAATACAGTAACAGAGGCTGAGGTTTTCTAATCATGGAAATAAACAGCATATGGAATAACACCAAAGAGTTACTAGCTCTTTTACAGCTGCTCCCACTCTGTTGTTTGTGATCAGTTTAGAGTTGTGGGAATAATTTCCACCTCTTGGCAGCCAGCAGAGACCTTTGCTGTAATGTTTGTACTGTCTACCAGTGGGCGCTTGTTGTTGATTAAGAAAAGTCAAGTGTATTCTACTGTAGGAATCACGGTAATGTTGTGGACAAACAGCCTAAGGTTCCACTGTGTCAGGCACTTGTCTCTGTTCTCACCTCTGATCCTTGCATCAATTGTCTCTGACACGGATCCTGTGATGCCACCAAGGGTGAAGGTCAGAGTACAGGTGTAGGAGCCATTGTTTTGAGGTTCCACCCTTTGAATCATCAGTGTTGTCATATCCCTGTAGCTATATTTGCCTGTCCCATCCACTATGTGCTCACAACCCTATATGAAGAAAGCAAACATAAAATCAGGCTTTTTGTAATGACAATATGTAATAAATACATACTTTTTATGATGGTAGACAGCCATATGGTTAAAGAAGTAGTCCAGTAAGCAGAGTCGGGAGGCTTAGAGCCCATGGTATCCCATTTGTCTCAACGGAATAATCACATTTTGTCTGGGAAGAAGCCAAAGTCATTTCAGGGTAACCATTTTTCCCTACCTTTACCAACTTCTCTCCTGATTCATTACTGTAATAATCTCCTGATTCCATGACTCACTTTGTACCACTTGATGGAGGAACTGATGTTGTAGCTGTCCAGTTTACTCATATAGTCTTTCAGAGGGCAGGACAGGGTGTCAGCTACTCCATTCATAAGTGTCTGATCAACTTTCCTTGGCCTTCCACACTCGCCAGTAAGACTATCCACTATCAGCTTGGTGGCCTGTCTGTAGCACCGAAAAGGAGTTCTGTTGGAAAATTATGGACAAAATTACCTTTTGTTAACACACACAGCATTAGTCTGCTTACTAAGAGCAATTTTAATTTAGCTTCTTTACTCAGAGCGGATGACTACAATAAATCACTGGAATCAGTTCTGTCATTATCAAGAAAACATTCTCTTGAAACATTCCCAGCGCACCACATATCATTGCAAATAAACTCTCCATTAATTTGGATTTCAGCTAGATGGTGAGTTTTATGCTTTGTTGTTAGGATTATCTGATCAGTATGGCTTTGCTTATGAATAGCCTCCTCCATTTTTATTTATCAGATTAGCCTACTTAATGGTCAGTAAGGTAAGCAGTAGGTAAAGTTTATATCTCCCTCTGCTGGACCATGAGGCAAACTACTTCAGCGAGTCTGCTGCAGTCATAGACTGATTTTTAATTCAAACAGGTCTGGGACAGTTTGAATATCACATTTTCCCACAAAAAAATAAAAAAAATAATAATTTGATGTAAAAGTGGCTGGCCCTGTTGACATATATTCTACAGACTAGACAGACACAAATATGTCAGGACATTTGTTTTCACTTCTTTCAACTTCTATTGATATTCATATCTCTGCTGATGCTTGTGTACCTCACTATGGTCACGTATTCCCCATTGTCGTCCAGCGTTACGTTAAGAAACCACAGGGTCTCCTCTTTCACCAGGATTCGACCGGTCTGGTTGCTCATTTCTTGACCCGTCTTTGAATCATACCAGGTGATGTTGTATGGGACAGTTGTGAAGTTGAAGACATCTGGAGACACCAAGGTGCTATTCAGCATTGCCATATCCCCGGGAACAGAGTAAATCCTCTCAAATTGGAGCTTGTAGTTGGTACAGTTCTCTGCAACAAGCACATATCAGTGAAGAATGGATTTGTCATTTAATCAGCAGCAAGAAATAATTGTCGAGCAGGCAAGGCCTAGACGGTTTCATTTATATAATAGATATCATTACAAAACCTCACTTCAGAGGAAATTTTAAGAAAAAAGGCTGTTGTCTTCGAGAGGTATCGCTTATTTCCTTAAGATCTATACAGTTTTTGTAATTTATTTTTTTCTTTCATGGATTAGGGAATGTTACGGCCCTATATTGAGTGTTTTTCTTTTTTGTGTGGTGTTGCACTCTCTCTCCTCTCCAAATGATTGACCCTCCTCCGTTACGCAGCCGTCCGTAATCTGCAGCGGAAGCAGAAAAGTTTACAGAGCATACAGTCTATTGGAAAGAGAGACTTCGGTCGGAGCCACTCTGTGCCGGTCGTGTCGGACGATTAGCCGCATGGGCTGTGTTAGCGTGATCCTGTGTGTTTCACTGTTAAACCGTTTTCCTGTTTTGATGTGTGTTGATCGTGGTTTAACCTGGTTCCTGTGTTGTTTTGTGTTTCTGTTTGAAAACCAGTCACTTTTTATTGTTTAAATGAAACTCATATGAAACTCATTTTGGTTGCACATTGGTTCCGCTTTGTCCCCCCTCGCCGGGACGTTTTTCATTTGTTGCTTACCCTCATCCCCTAGTTTTCGCTCAGGGAACGTAACAAGAAAAAAACATCCTTCATGAGAAATCTAAGTCTTTATCAAACCATCCCCTCTCGTTGGATGTTCTTTTCAGCCATTCAACTAGTAGCTCAGAGCTGCCCAGAGGACATTGACTCCGACTACCAGTATTTTTCCATGATGCGTTCTACCACTTAAATGATTTTTTCCAATTCCCTGGCAGGAAATGAAATAACTGTTGAGTTGTGCTTTGTTCCTATCATTCACCCCACAGTATGAGAAAACTGAAGCTGCTATGAGAATGTTGTTGGTGCACCATCATATATGATGTGTACATGGTGTACCTTTTAGTTGTGATGTCACTGTTAAGTCCATAAGTTTGAATTCAGGTTTCCCTTAATGTGCCTCACAGAAATGAGAAAATATCTGTCTTCTATATTTATTTACATTGGTACTGTGCAGGTGAGCTGCCTGTTATTACCACAACCATTCATGGTCACTGAGCTGTTGTGGAGTTAAATGTCTTCATTTCATCATTGTTAAAGTAGAATTACTCACCCACTCTTGTCCAACAGGTCTGTCCTCACAAAACATATTAACAAACAAAACATAACTAGTTATGTATATATCCATATAGCTGCAAAACCTTTTTGGGTCTTATTTCAGAATTCTGTGGAGTTAAACATTTTTGGCTGGTCAGGTTTTAATCCCAGCTCAGGAACTATAGCACTAAACATGTTCTGTCTTATCAGATGCAGTGGGACTGCAGTAGTGGCTTGGCAGTGTTTGCCCCCCCCAAGAAAAGTCAGGAATCAGTGTGAGACTTCTGAAGAGCTCACAGGAGTTACACAAGTTCCTGCAGTAACAACAGTGGCCATGAGATGGCGATAAAATGCTTCTATAAAAACTAGAGGCAGCTGTTGGTCTAGGTCTGTTTTTCATCATAGCAGAGGTCTACTAGTATGTATGTAGTTGTATGGGAAGTGTGACTCATCTCACCTTGTACAAATCCTGTGCAGATCCCAGATAACCCAAGGACAAATAGAACACTTCCCAGCGCTGAAGTCAAGCCCATGGCTGGAAAACATAAATAAGCAATAGTAAGAAATAACCATATACTACAAGCCAGAATGAAAATGCTATAGCAGAAAAGGCTACAACAACAGCCTGATATTAACAGCGGTCAACTTACTGGAATCCCTCTGTCCAGTGACATGACAGGTCATAAGAGGCTTTGAAACACAGCAATCATCAGCAGTTTTCTTTCCTCTTAAAATCAAACTTCATTCTACCTTAAATTTCTAAAATTACGTCTCTCTTCCTCTCTCTGTACGTCCCCTCCCCCTATCCCATCCTTCCTCCCCCTCTCTCCCTCAGACACAGATGACAAATGTTCTGGTATTTCAGGAGTCATTTGTTTGGAAACCTCTGACAAAACGCTGCGTAATGCTGTGGAACTGGAAGGATGCCCAGCATTCCTGAACACTGCCAAATTCCAAGTGAACGTTCTTACTCAGCCTTGCCTGTAAATCTGTGAATGAACACTGTAAAACATTGGGGAAATCTAACATTCTCATTTTCTCAAACTTACACAGCTATTTCAATTACTGTGCTAGTTTGAGACAGCCATGTTTTTGGCTTCAAGTCTTTGTTACCATACCTATTTACAAAATATCAGTTTAAAGATTATATATTCAAATTACACTGTGATGACACTTTTGTGTAGATATTTGTGAAAATAACAACAATTCTCACCACTAGTGGGTGGTATTGGTTCCCTTTGACCCTATTATTTTGTCTCTGTTTATAGATGTTTTTCAGGTTTTAAGTTACTCTTGGTTCATGTTTTTATGAGTTGTGTCTCCAGTGTGATTAGCACCACCAATCACATTGACACTGATATGTTACCCCAAATATCTTGTTTTCTGATACAGTAGACTCATTGAGCACTTTATTGGGAGCACCTGTAAACCTGTTTATTCATGCAGTTGAATAAGTAAGAATAAGTTGTGTGGCAACTTGAGGGAGAAAATATACACTTCTTGGTTAGTAATAACTTGATAATTACACTTCCTGGTTAGGCAGGACCTGATGATTAAATAATGTCTGAAATCACTACTGGCAACACTATGTTTAAAAGCAAGGTCCTTTCCTGATCTTGCTGTTCATCAAGCCATCTAATGTTAATTCTGTTCCACCTCACAATGACAAGTTGTCTGGGGGTCTTCCTACCCCTTGCTGAGTATACAGAAAAACTGGTTCTTCGTAAGTGCTCTGAGGCACTTTAGGCGCTCTGGAGAACCTTTTTATGCTAAAGAACCTTTTCTTGCTGTTTAAGGTTCTTTGGGGAACTGAATTAAAGAAAAAAGGGTTCTAAGTCATACCTTGCCGTACTTTTAGTGCCTTGAGGAACCTTTTTATGTTTAAAGTATAGCCATATGGCTGTTGACCGTATGCCTAACCTATGCTGACTAACTTGTGGCTGTGTGCAGGAATGATTGTTTTGTGGTCATTTTTTTTATTGTAAAGGATGGTAAAGGCAACTACTTTTTATATAGAGCAGTCATAAAGTAATGTAATTATAAATCATATTATGATTTTGTTACGTCGCAGTTGTTTCTCCTTCCCTCCCGCCTGACACAGAGCTGGAGATCGACAGTTACGGTAAGTTTCGAAAAATATTAAGAAATAATTTTCCTGTTGTGAATTACTTGCTTAAGTTAACAGTAATTAAAATGTGCACTGAAACGCGGCGCCGAATTTTACTTTTAAATTTGCGTGTTTCTCAACATAGTTAGTTAGCAACATTAGTAAACGCTAAGCCGGTTAGCGAATTAGCTACATTAGCTCTTTAGCGTTATCTGCGTTAGCTAACGTTATTCGTCACTGTTGGAAAATTAAAGTCATGTACTGGATAATATGCTATTTTGGCATGTGATGGAGAGCAAAGTGTAGGACCATTTTCCTAAATACGTCCCTCCCCATCTATTTAGTGCTCTTGGCGCCAGGCTATCCCCCCTTGGCGCAGGCGCCAGGGTTGTACCAGGGACTCGCACTCAACTTTTTGTCTTGGCTTTCTCATGTTTTTTTTTTTCAAGAGTACTTTTTGACATTTCAGACACTATTCTGCATATGCACAATATTTTCATATTTTTCATGTGGAAGAAACTGCTGATACAGTCATCCTGAAGCCTGGAGATGAAGTGGACTTGACTGTTACCACTGCTCAGGCAAAGACTACATTGCCCTTTTACATCGTCTGTTCAAATCACAAGTTTGAAGGTAAATTTACAGAGTGGTGCATTACACAGTTATTAATTCAGAGAGGGAAGTCAGAGGTGCGCACAGTTGTGTGGAGTAACACCAGCTTAAATAGAATGACCTCTGAACACCCATGAGAATGTCTCTGTGATTTTTTTGCAGGTATCCAACACACATCCAGTATGTGGACTTGATGCGAAGGCTTCTCATGCAGTATCCATTTTTGTGTGAGAAATGTGGAAATTTTCAGGATATGTAAGTTTTCAGCCTCCGGTCTATGCTTTATACAGTAAGAGGAGGAATAAGTGTTGCTTTTGTTATTTCCACTTGTCCCTAACAATAGTTTTTTGAGTACCTGTACTTGTATTTTGGCATCAACTTTGACTTATTGACAGTTTATGTGATTTATGTGAACTCTTACTATAGAAAAAAATGTCTGTGAGAGAGTCTGTTTACCATTTCTTTGTCATACTTACTGCTTCTACCCTCGGTCTTCAAAGAGGACCCACAGCGGTTGTTTGTCATTGACAAGGTAAAGTGTTCAGCCCCACATTTTGTAATCATTGTGTTTTATTTTTTAATTACAATTCCAGCTGTGTCTATTGCAAATAAGTAAAAGGGAGAAATTGCAAAACATAGGCTTGGACCCATAAAATTCTTGCTATTTTATACTGTGCACCATTATATTTTTCATATTAAATGTCTCTAAGTGGGAAAATGTTAAAATGTTTCTTTATCTGACAAAGCGGTGTAAGACCTTTTTTAAATCACATTTTACAGGATCCAGTGTACCCAACACCAACAATTGTTCTGAGTAACTGCAAGAACGAAAACCCATTACAGAGCAGCGCCATCACCGTCAAGATGTATGACACAGAGATGCTCCTTGATGATGGCAGTTTGGATGTCTCCCTTGCCCTGGCCATTGCCTTTTCACATTAGCACACCTTCCAAGTTGAGTATCCCAAAAACTTGAGAAAGACTGTTTCCTTTCTGGAAGCATTTGTTTTCAAAATGAAGGGTTCTGTTCCTATTGCTGTATAAAGGTTTTATAATAATTTTTAGTAATGTAGTGTGAATCTGTCCTAAATTTTCTGGTAAATTTTGGTTTAAGCTGGTGGGTTTCAAATTAACCGTTAACAGTTCTCTAAAAAACAATTAGTAGATATTCAAAGAACCTTTCATAAAAGGTTCCTGATGGAACCAGTAAAGGCTCTGCCAGGAACATGGCTAAGAACCTGTATTGGTTTTGTAAAGCACCCAACTGAATTGGTTCTTCAGAGAAACCTTCAATAAAAAGTTGTTTGTGGAACCTTAAAAGGTTCTCCTTAAAAGGTTCCACGAACAACCTAATAAGGTTCTTTAAAAAACTTGCTTGAAGAACCATCAGGTAATAGGTTCCTTGTAGAACCAAAGAAGGTTCCCCTATGGCATCACTGCGAAGAACCACTTTTGGTTCTAACTTGAACCTTTATTTTTAAGGGTGTAAAAATACTCTACACAAAATGTCATCACCTTGAACTTGAATAGAAGTGCATTAGATTGTAATCGTTAACCCTACCTTTAATAGAGAGAGAGCATAAACGTGAGCTACCACTTGCTCAAATGCAGCTGAGTAAAACAATGCATGTAATTTTCCCCAAACATCCCACACAACAATTCAGTCTCTGACTCTGAGCAAGTCTGCTCAGATCCACCCACTTATTACCCATATTAAAACACAGACCCAAGATCCATGGCAGTACATTGCAAGCCTTCCAGACCTGATTAGACGTACTAGTATACTACACGTATTCTTTTACAATATAAAAAACTTATAATACTACATAACGCATAGTCAGATTATATGATATATACACAGTTTCTGTCAGGTATCCATCTTGAGTGTTATACCCTTATCAATGCTATACTGTAGCATGTCTGTTCATAAATCCTTCGGATCACTGGGAAAGGGTATTTTAACAGTGCTTCAAAATTAAAATTATAAACTTTTCTAGAGACTTTTCTCTCAATTTATCTTTGACTGAAGATAAGGATATCCTTATCTTAAACTGAAGATAAGTATATGCTGTCAGTAGAGTGCTAAGACAAACAAGCGTTTGCAAGCACACAGTAGCAGCAAATTATGAAACAGCAAGACAACAAGAGGAAAATTATCTAAACCACAGAATCTGCGCCTCTCCATCTCACTACAGGAAGAGCCACTGCTAAAAATACACAGATGGAAACAAAGCTTCATAGATGGAGGTGCACTGGTGGTTTAGCCAGCAGCAGTGACGGCGAGGTTCTGCAGGTGCTGTGGTTTGACTTTTACACACCAGCATTTTCTTCTCACACCTTTTGGACTAGTATCCTCAAAGTTGTAATCCTTAGACAAAAACACACTGGCTTTTTATAACTAAACCAAGAGGAGTGAGCATGAAGTTATAGAGACTAAAGGGCAAGTGACAGTTTTGGCAACTGTCATCCTTGCATCATCAATGCATGATCAGGATCCATATGGAGAAATAAAATTCCATTGACTTTGTTTGTTCCTGGGGCTTTTGCTGTGGGATTGCTATGTTATACACCTTATAATAGACTTAACAAACTGCAGAAGTACATGGGGGCTGTAACAGTCCTGACATGTCATTTATGTCTCTCTACACATTATAAGGGATCTACAGTTTTAGGAGCTGTTAGGCAGCATAGTTTT
Organism: Lates calcarifer; assembly: GCF_001640805.2. Lineage (NCBI taxonomy): Eukaryota > Metazoa > Chordata > Actinopteri > Centropomidae > Lates > Lates calcarifer. Next base: position 15,549 of record NW_026116767.1, read on the forward strand.
CTCTGGAACAAGCCCAGGCAGAAAAGAGCGTGGGAAGAGCTTAGCCAGTTCAGTAGGCGACATTCAGTAGAGTTCAGTAGAGTCATGGGAGTAAAATATGGGAGGTAAATGAAACTGACCAAGAGGAGGAGGAGAGAAAAGTCTTGCTAGCGTTTTTCCTCTTAACTGGAGGCTTAGATTGTTGATAGTTGATAGTTGGCTGTGCAATTGCTTGAGCAGTGGTTGTAGTGTTGTTTTCTCTCTCTCTCTGTCTCTCCTTTTCTTGATTTTTTAAAATTTTGGTTTCCAAGGGTTGTATGATATACAACACATGCTTTGTGTTTACTTTAATTCATTTAGTACAATACTTAAACACCTTGTAAACACTTGTAGTTACAAGCAGCATGTTTTCTTTAATATTTCATTTATCTTTACTTCCCTCCCACATATTTCTGTTAACCTATAGTCTGCACTTAACAGCAGACATCAGTTATTGGAAATATAGCTTCCTAGTAGGAAACTGTTAAAAGAGAGGAGGAAAAGAGGTTGCCCTTTCCAAAACTAGTGTTGATACAGTGCCTTTTTATATCCATGTCTGCTTTTAACCCTGAGGTTCCAAACACTGACATGAAGATTGAAAATCTATCCATCTATCATTGTTTCTATCATTGTAAGATCCATGAACGTGGGTCCTGGAGCCTATTCCACTTCCACACACACAAAAACAGAGACCACAATTAAAACTGCATTCAAAAACTTCTTTTCAATTTCAGTTGGATATTTCCAACTTTGAAGTGGTGCTGCGTGTAAGGCAACCTGTGGAGTTTTTGACCTCTATTATTGCAGCTGGCAGTTTTTTTTAACAAGTTGGTCCTGGGACCCATTGTGTTTGTCTCGTGCACACGCACAAGGATGTAAGGTATGCACATGCACTTGCACGTGGGTGATGCAATACACATTCCTCTCACACTATTCCATTTCACTTATAGGTGGCAGTAGTACAAATGATAGCAGCAATATGTCAACAAAGGTGGTGAAGGAGAAGACTGCTTGCTAGTAAACATGAATGTAAACAATGGAGGTGTCAAATTTTTAAGACAAATCATATTTGCCAGTGTTTTGTGTTGAACAAAATGCAGTCTTTATGTTTGTTAAATCCATAATGTACACAGTATGTATTTTGGTGAATAACACTGGTCACTTAAACTAACACCACTGTTTTAAAGGTTCTGTGTTGTTCCTAATCACGCACTTATGTTTCAGGAGGGCCATTTTGAGTACTATCAGACACCGAAACACTGCACAGTTGTAATACTACAAGACAATTGGTTGGTGAATGGTAGAATTACGGTATTCATATGTACCAGAACTGAGGGACAAAACAGGATTTCTCAGGAGCAAACTTTGCTGACTACAACATAAACTTATGGGATTGTTACATTGTCCAAGAGAGTCTAGGTTCTCTGTTAAATAACACTGAGCATATCATTTAAATAGAAATTTAAAATAAGGAATGGGGAATGGGGAAAAACACAATAATCTGTTTGGTCTGGACACAGTTATTTTGAGCCACCATGTCAGTTTTGGAGGAGACTTTACTGGATAGAAGCAGAAAGCTTCCGGTTTCTGATAACAGCATGGTGGAAGGAGTGAAAGGACGATGGAAATATCATTAACGATGTGTTTATCCTCTGCTGGGAGGGGGGGGATAGGGAGAAACATTGCTGGGAAATGTGGAAAAGTCTTATTAATGTTATTATAAGCAATAACTGCTCTAGAAATTTTAGATAGAGACAGCTAGTCATGCCCAGCATAATCTTTTCTGTTTGGTAGATATGCACTTTTAATTTGTTTTAATGAACACATTAATTAAGAAAGTGATATGTTGTAAACTGAGATCTAAAGCAGTGTTGCTGCTTTTATGGCAGAAACCACACAGAAACCGTTGGGAAATGGGCCTTACTAACTGAACAAATTTGTGCAATGTTTGATTTCACTACAGCAACAGAAAGGAACAAGTGTCCATTTGCTTCTGTTTACATTAAGTTCAGAGTTAGCTCAGTGTGATGGCCTACAGATCTGCTCAGTCGTGCGAACTTTGTCCATCTGTTTATGGGACAGCAGTTGCAACACAGACTGAAGAGTGATAACAGGTCCAAGGTTGTGACAACAAGAACATCTACAGAACAAATAACTGCTTGATAAACAACATGAAGTTAATGTTATGACATTACATGTTATGATGTCAATCTTAGGAATACAGTATATGAATAGAGTGATTCTTTTACTGTCACTGTAGATAGACATCTATCTGATGGAATATCTTAGTCTGAGTATGAAAAGTATATACTCAGCAAATCCTCATAATTTGAGGTCAAACTTGGTAACAAGAAAAAAAAAAACAAAATGTGGAGGTTGAGTGCAACTACAGAATTAATTTGGTTTGAATAGTGGTTGAATGCAGCCCACAGAGCTGCTGTCCTGGTATGAGTCATCATAAACATGCAATTCCAATCAATTCACTGACAAAACAAATGTGACTTCCAACCACTGGTGGAGGTACAGACCAAACTGAATGTGCAAGAGTTTTGTGTAATGCTTTCAACCTTCTTTGGCCCCATCTGAATTAAAACTCAAGTGAATTTAGTTTTCAGGACTGATTTTAACTAAACAAAGTTGGGGCCAATCTCTCAGAGGTACTTTACCCTCTTTCCACAATCTAGCAAGGACTTACTTAAGCTGCTTATTGGAAACATGACCTGATGTCAGCTATGTGAGTCTAATATTCTCATGTTCTTGGAGTGAAAAAGAATCGCTAAGCAAAGCAAAAATCATGTTTTTTTGAAGGGGAAGAGGATGTGATCCCAAGTTATGATGGAGAATTGAAACCCAGGCTGTTAAGGCAATACTATAGCTGAGCCACAAGAGATAATTTGAGGATGCTGGCACATTAAATTCTGCTGGGCTCTGAGTGAGAGAAGTTACAGGTAGTGGAAGCAGCATACCTCTAGAAGCCAACAGCTCATGTGCAGAAATCAAAATTTACAAATTGCTCAGGAAGCAAACGCAAAATTTAACAAAAGGGATGATAACTCAAAGAAAAAAATTACAATGCTAGCTTCTTCTGTCTGTGACATAGTGCCATGGTACTAGTGTTACACACTTTATGCAAGCATTGTACACCTTTCATGGAAAATCATACATGTTCAACCCAAGTTACATAGAGCCATGACAGATGTTGGGAGTGGGAATGAAAGACTCGCCATTCTCCCTACTACAAGTCAGTGCAACATCAAAATGATTTTAAAACCATTGCATAATGTTGCTTTAATGCATGTCCTCAATACAATCTGCAATACATGCAACAACTTGTATAGATGACTGGCTCACCCTGTTTTAGAGCAGTCACACTACAAGTCAGTACCAGTAAAGGCTCATTCATCTCAGAGCACATAGCTCAATATTTGCAAGTAAGGATTTGTTCTGAAGAAACGATTTGACTTCATGTTGATCTATATGTATCTGTGATTTTGTATCACAGAGTAATGTTGATACATCTTAACTGTTAAACATCAGGACAGCACTGTTTTCTTTGCCAAAAGAAAATATGCCACCGATTACAGGAACACTCTTCATCTGATCATCATGTGTATTTTTAACCATCTCTGGGAAAATATCTCTGAAATTAAAGATGCAGTATTAGCAGGCACCAGAAATTTGGAGATACAGCAGCAAATACAGTACTATTCTGCTAGACTGATTAGGGACAAAACAGCATGGGAATGTTCCAATATAAATGATAAATTTTAGCCCTTAAGTAGGGAACCAGGGAAGATAAGTTTCAGTGATCTTTGAATTAGGTTTGATGGAGAGTAAGCTAAACTTGGCTAGGGACTGGAGGTTGTCAAATTTGACTTATTTAGCACTAAGTGAAAAGAGTGGGAGTTACCCCATAGCAGGGCATGAAAATATGGCCAAAATTGGCCATATTTCACACTGCATACAGTTTCTGTTTTTAATGTGAAGTAAAAATAATGAACATTTTTACACAGTATTGAATGGATGTTTTACTTTTTGGTTTTGTGGTTAGATGCTCTGTGAGACAGCGGGCAGATTTATTCTAAGCTTTTTCCACAGTGGCTCTAAAAGCACGCAAAATTAAATTGAGTTTGGACATATTGGGTGCAGCAGTATGCATTAACAATATACGATACAGTAGGCTGCATTTCCAATTCAAAAGGCTGTATAAATTAGCAGCAATAGTATAAAGTTGTGAAAGACTAAAAAAATCACAAAGCCTTTTGACATAAAACAATTTAAACTATTTTAACAAACTGTAAAACTGTGAAATGATGTAAAAGAACATAGAATGACTAACTCTCTTTAGCTTCAGTTCTGTGCTGGGTTGGTGTAAAATGTGGTCACTTACTTATAGGTGAATGGGGTGTCTTCCTTGTTCTAGATATGAGACTCAGTTGTGCATGAGGTGAAATATATAACAATACAGTGTTAAGATACTATTGTAAAGAAATCACCTTCACAGCTTTGACGGTGAAAATACAGGCAGAAAGAAAAACTGCAAAACTGGTTTATCCAAATATTTGATGTAACTTGCTGGAATCTCAGTGGCACAGACCACTGTGCCACCACTGTATAAAATGCACCTTAATGAACACTTTTCAGTTAAATTTCATTAAGTTTCTTGATTTTGTACAATGTTGTATACACACATTAAAAATAGATCATTATTAGCTACAACAGGTGCCTTTGATAAAATGTAAAAGAAAGTGCATCTTCTCTGTAGTTAGAATTGCCACACTTCTCTGAAATAGTAATCACGCAGCCCTTAATGATGTGTTCCTTGAAGCTTGAGTAGCTCTTATATTTCTAGCAAGGTAAATAGATAGAACAGATGGTTTTATTTGCCTTCAGGGGCAGAGTTAATATAACAAAAGTAAGAAATCACAAAGAAAACAAAAGTTGTGTCCTCAGATAAGAAAACATGAGAAGAATATACTGACTCACCTCAGTGAAAGCAAAACACAGGCACCGGACAGACAGAGGAAGGATGAATGAGTTTACACAGCACAACAGAGCTGCAGAGGAAAGCTCACCTCTGACCCTTGCGTGCAGAGTGGAGACTCAACTATACAGCTCAACCAGTGACTCAATAGCTCAGTCTCACCTCCATGGGATGAAAGCATAAACAACACAGACAAAGAGGAGGAGGAGTGTGTTTGGATTGCACCTCTTATCTCTCTGATCGTCTTCCTTTGCATATCAACACAGTGTTAAACCATCAACAACACCGCAAACCCTAACCAATCCTACCGTAAACTTATCAAACTTTGAACTCAGCATAGAATAACTTACCTTAACCTTATTGACAATATTGTGCCTAGACCATAACCTAAATATTTTGGTCTAAACACAAAGTTTAGACTTAAATTTTAACAGTTGATCAAACAGTTTGTCACTGCAGTTTCATTTACATAGAGAACATAATCACGTTTATATAAATATAAATAATTTGTACTTTTCATATGCTATCTCAACAGCCACAAAAATATGTTGAGTATGTTCTGAGATTTTGAGCTACAAAGATTTCAACACCCAATGAGTTATGCAAAAATTGAGCCATAGTTAGTATGTATGAAAGTAGTATGAAAAACTAAATAAAGAATTAAAAATCATTATTTTTCTCATTAATTTGTTGAGAAATGTTGACAATCTCTAAATAACTAAAGGAACTAAAAGACTAGAATAGAGTATTAAATCTACCAGGGAAAATCTTTGATTCCCATCATTTAAAATTTTAAGCTGACCTAAGCAATTAAGCCAAAAACCAATATAAAAACAAAGAAGCCACACTTGGTGAGACGCCACACTTGGTGAGACGCCACACTTGGGCATTCCCATTCTCAAAGAGACAGGCAATCTTTAAACTATGAGTCAGTTGCCATCAACCACAGTCTCTAAGTAAATGTCTCTTTTATAAAACAAGATGCACTGTGGAAAACGTGAACTACAACATCACAACCACAATTTGGCAGTTAGAGCACACATCACACCTTGCTAGCAATTGCCCACTCATAATAAAACGTTTTCAACCACAAGTTGTTTTTTTCTTGTTGTTTTTTCCCCCTAAAGACCAGGGGAACTTCTTTGTGGTTTGCCTTTGTTGCAGGGGTGATTATGCCAGTAATTTCTAGAAAAAATATCAATGTGTTTAATGAGGATTCAGGAGTGCAGTTTGTGGTTATTTGCCAAATTATGTCTTTTGACTGCATAGATAGTTGATGAGTGGTACTATATGTGCTTTTGAAAGTTGATACTGATGCTTCCATCCCAAGTTTAGTTGTTTAAATTCAACCATTTCTGCCAGTCTGACAATTTTTTTCAACCAATCAACAACCTGCTAAATTGACTTGAAATGATAGTTTGGTTTATCAATGTCCCAGAGCGCAAGCTGACATGCAGATACCACATGCTTTTCATGGTGGAAATACTAGTTTTAGTGTCCAATGATGGTAACCATACTTGTTCAAACCTTGCTGAAATGTTGTGCTTTTAAGGAGCTGATGAACAAAATGTTACTGAAAAATCATGGGGGTTAACAGGTTGATCAGGTATAAACAGTCCTGCTCCCAAACCTGAGTAATAGTAATTAAATGAATGTTTAAGAGGAGGTAGCTGTGTTATTGTCAAATTGTTCAAATCATATGAATTTGAAAAGTTACTATAAAGTTATGTTATTCTATCATTTAAGTGTCTGGAATCCTGATAAATACTGTGTCAAGTTGAGATAGGGGTGCAGAAGAAGAGGGAAAACAACCTGCTAAAGCAGCTCTGGTGCTTGTTGATGAGGGGGACCAGTGTTATACAGAATATTCAAATTATCCCAGCCCTTTGTTAATATTGCTCAAAACAGAGAACTCACCAGCCTGGTGTTACTATAGTCCGTTCATAAAGGCAGCAGCCTCCTCAGGTCACTTGAAAATCCTGTAAAAACATCTTTTTTTTAAAAGCTTAATTCTAAGCTAAGACTCCCTGCTTTGACTTCCTCTTCTGTGGAGACTTCAGCACATGTTGCAATTTCCTTTTCAGGGATCTTTTGAAAGCCAGCCGATGTCCCAATCTGTTGTGTAATAACTGGGAGGAGAGCAGCTTGGATCCTGCTGTTCTCATGACTCACACTATATACAGATCTCTCACACAGCACTTACAGCACTTGTTTTTAATGTATATGGCTGTACTGTTGTTAACATTGTTCTCTGTGTCCTACCCTGTTATGTCAGATTAATCCATTCCCGCATTAGTTTATTCCAGATTGCAGTGTGTACCTAGCTCTCATACTTCTGGATTTTGTTAATGTGTCACTGGAGCCTCCATTCAAAACAGTGTCTTGTTGAGACCTCTTGTGGCTGCTTAGAGAAGCTACTTGAGATGAAAATACCTGCAAATGAACTGAGAAACCAATCCTCAACCAGTAATCCCAGCATCACATAACTGAAATATTATTTACACCTACAAGTTAGACTTGTGAAATCAATACCAATGTAAATTGTCACTCTTTTAACCATAAAACCTTTTTTGTAATAAGTTTATTTTTTGTAATAATCTTTAATAATCTTTACTGTGCTTCATTAACTGCGTCTGATTTTTTACTAATAGCTTTACTGTAATATTGTGTATGCTGTGGAGTAAGATAGAAAAGTTCAATATCATTAATGTATATGACATGTTTTGGTTTCTGTAAAGGTTGTTATGGTGGCTCACAGGTTGGGTGAGGGCCTGTCTGTGTTGAATTTACATGTTCTCTCCATGTCTGTGTGGGATTTCTCTGTTTCCTCTCATAGTCCAAAGACAGGTAAAATAGAAACTCCAAATTACACGTTGGTGTGAATGTGAGTGTGAATGTTGGATGGATGTGTCTAGAGTGACCCTATTGCATTGTACTGATGCGTCTCACCCATCAGTGTTTCAGTGGTTTTCAGTGGAACAGTAACAGTCTTGTTCATCGTTCCAATGCTTTGTTAATGATCATAAGGTTGAAATATGGTACTTTAAAATGCAAGAACTACACAAAATTCTGAGTTTAGAATAATCATTCAAACAGCTAAACTATTTAAATTTTAAATAAGTTTAATTTAAAAAAAATTAATAGAGCAATAATGTATTACTTATTTTATAGGATTCTAACATTAGAAAATATATACTGAGTCAAACATACACATTAAAAAACTTTCTTTTAGTATAGTCATGCAAATGTGCAGACATGCTGATTTGTAAATGGACTGAACATGTTTCTACTTTACAAGATACTTCAGTGAGAACATTTATTACATTCATACAGTTTGCGTTATACTTGGGCATTTTTTATGTTTTGCCACCCCAAACTATAACCTCTGATAAATATATAGTAAAATAATACTTTTCTGGAAGTGTCAATGAAAAGTGAACACTATAAATATAAATGTCATGGCTGAGCTGTTGCATTAAAAAAACTTCTGCAATTGCTGCAACAGCATTAATAAACCAAATGCTTGTGAATGCCACATGAGCACATACTTGATCACTCAAAAGTGCTTTTAAATAATCCTTCATTCTCAGTTGAGGGTGAAGAAATTAAGGACAGTGGGTAACAGCATGACACTGTAATTGAAAGCAGCTACTGATTTAAAAACACTGAAACCATTTAAAAGGAGAGCTGATCACGAACACAATGTGGTGGTGCCACTGCATAATGTCACATGCTTGCAATGGATTAAAGACCAATTTGATGTAACAGCAAACACATTAAGGAAAGCTAGAAGATGCTGTTTTGTCGAGCCAGAATGTAATCCATTTACTTTTACCTCTTAGGTGAGTTTTTCTATGTTTATATATTGTACATCATATCTAGTGTAGCACTTTGATGACTTAACAATCATCAAAGAACATCCAAAACAAAAAGTGAATGAACAAGTAATGTTTACTGCACTCTTCTTAATGGTTGCTATGATTTCTGCAAATCAGATGTCACTCCTCATTCTTTCATCTAAGTTTCAAAGTTTTGACTCCCTGAACTGCCACTTTTTACCTACTAGCAGCAAAGTAAAATATCCCTTAGGATTGCCACAGGAACGGTCGCTCCAACCATGCACCTTTATTAGGAACATCCTGGATCTTCAAACTGGTGAGAATAGATAGATGAGGAAAAAATGTCAGTATAAACTTTGGTTATTTCACACTTGTACTTAAAAGGAAAGGTAGAAATACTGACCTTATCTGTGACGTGTAGACAAGGGCAGAGGGTTGGGTTGTGGAAATAATTTCCACCTCTTGGGAGCCAGCTGAGGCCTTTGCTGTGATGTTTGTGCTGTCTGCAAGTGTTTGCTTGTAGTGTTGTTGATTTAGAAAAGTCAAGTGTATTCTACTGTAGGAATCACAGTAATGTTGTGGACATGGGGTTCCTCTGTGGCACTGTCAGGCACTTGTCTCTGTTCTCACCTCTGATCCTTGCATCAATTGTCTCTGACACAGATCCTGTGATACCACCAAGGGTGAAGGTCAGAGTACAGGTGTAAGAGCTGTTGCTTTGCGGTTCTATCCTGTGAATTATCAGTGTGGTTGTATCCTTGTAGCTATATATTCCTGTCCCATCCACTATGTGTTCACAACACTAGATGAAGAAAGCAAGCATAAAATCTGTCTTTTTTCAGTCACATTGTTAAAGGAGTAGCCTAGTGAGCAGAGCTGAGGGGTCTAGAGCCCACTGTATCCCATTTGTTTCAATGGAATAATCAAATTTTGTATGGGAAGTAGCCAAAATTATTTCAGGCTGACTGTTTGACCACTTTTCCCTACCTTTTCCAACATCTCTCATGATACATTGTTGATGCATATAATTAAATATCAATTTTGTTCCTTGGTAACTGACAGAAGAACTAGGTAGTGATACCTACCGTGCTGTACAGACAAAGAAAAGAGCACATACTATTTTACAACATCTGGAGTAAACTCAAGGTTAATGAGATTTTTATGTCAGTGCTCAACAAGACTTTTCCATAACTTGATGGATTAATTGATGCTGTAGCTGTCCAGTTTATTGATATAGTCTTTAAGAGGGCAGGACCCTCCATTCCTAACTGCCTGATCAAATTTCCTTGGCCTTCTACAGAAACCAGTAACTGGTGGAAGATTAAGGACAAAATTGGCTTTCTCTTTTCTACAGTGAATGAGCAATGAGCAGTTGAATTAGGAGCTTCTCAGGTTGAGGACAACAAACCCTGTGTCAAACTTTCGACTCAAGGTATATTTAAAACAGCCAAAAATCTAAAGATCTAAAATCTGACTCTATCTTTATCTGTATCAAGACTCATTGACCCCAATTAAGAAAAATATTTTTTTTTTATGATCAATTGCCTTTTATTGACACTTGACACAAACACTTAAGTCGATTACTAAGAGCAGCTTTACCTTGTCATTGTAGAGTAAGGCAGCTGCTTTTTACAAAGTCAGCAAAAAGACTTATGTTTTGGTGTCAGGATTATCTGATTAACATGGCTTTGCTTGGTTAGTGGCCCTCTTCATTTGTTATTATTAGTTTAGCCCACTGCATGGCCAATAAGGAAAACAGTAGGTCAAGCTCCCTCCCCTGGACCATGACACAGTATACATTTTTAATTCAAACAGGCCTAGGAAAAAATATAGCCTCTTTCAAATCCAATTGATTTTTTTTTTTATCTCTGCTATTTTACTTTAGTAACATCACATATTCCCCATTGTCATCCTGCGTTGCTTTAAGAAACCACAGGGTCTCCTCTTTCACCAGGATTCGACTGGTCTGGTTGCTCATTTCCTGACCCGTCTTTGAGTCATACCAGGTGATGTTGTATGGAACAGCTGTGAAGCTGAAGACATCTGAGACACCAAGATGCTATTCAGCATTGCCATGTGGTTGAGAACAGAGAAAATCCTCTCAAACTGGAGCTTTTAATTGGTACAGTTCTCTGCAACAAGCACATATCAGTGGAGAATACAGTAGATATTTCAACAGCAAGAAATACTTGTGTGGTTGGCAAGGGCTAAAAAACCTTAATGTGATTTTGTTTTTATATATTTTTACTTTCATGGATTAGGAAAAAAATCATTTGTGAGAAATTGAAATCTGCACCAAATCATTCCCTCTTGTTGGATGTTCTTTTCAGGCATTCAAATAGCAGCTCAGGGATTTAGAGCTGCCCAGAGGACATTGTGCCTAACTTCCAGTATTTTTCCATGGTCACTGAGCTGCTGCAGAGTTAAATGCCTTTCTCAAAGACATCATTGCTAAAGTAGAGTTACTCTTATCCAGCGACAAAAACTAGTCCGTTCTTACAAAACATATAAATAAATAAAACACAACAACATATGTATTCTTTTAGCTGCAAAACCTTTTGGAGCCTTATTACAGTATTCTGTAGACTTACACCTTTTTGGCTAGTCAGGTTTTAATGGGACTAGCAGCTTGGTAGTGTTAGATTTTTTCCCCCAAGAAAAGTCAGAAATCAGTGTGAGACCTCTGGGGAGCTCATGTGGCAACTCGGTTACACAAGTTCCTGCAGTAACAACAATGGCCACAAGATGGAAATAAAAATGCTTCTGTACAAACTTGAGGCAGAGGTTGGACTAGATCTGTTTTACATTGTCTCTGAGTTGTACTAATATGTTTGTAAGGAAAGTGTAACTCAGATCACCTTGTAGAAATCCTGTGTAGATCCCATATAACCCAAGGAAAAACAGAAGATTTCTCAGTGCTGAAGGCCCATGGCTGCAACATGTATATTCAATTTCTATTCAATTTTATTTATATAGCGCCATATCACAACAGAAGTTATCTCAAGGCACTTTTCATATATAGCAGCTCTAGACTATACTCTTCAAAATAGGTATTTACAGAGAGAGACCCAACAAATCCCATATATGTAACAGTAAGAAATTAACTTATGCAAGCCATGGTGGAATTTTCTTATTCTCTTTTGTGACAATTGACTGGTAAATGGTGGGCTTGTGGTATTCAAATTTTCCAAAACAGAGGGCTCCTTTACTTCTAGACCCTCAAGAAAACACACAAACACTTGCAGGTTACTGCTAAGGATTAGACAGTATATTGTACAATATGGAGATTATATCAATACAGTTTCTAGGAAGGATCACTAAGAGAAATGATAATACCTCTGATTATACAGACTGGACACAAATCCTTTGTTTCAGTTAATTTCAGTTTATATTAAGTTAAGAGGTAGCTGGGTATGTTGGCCCACAGATCTGCAGCATGATCACAGGTCCAAGGCTGTAACAGCATGAACATCTAAAATACAAATAATTGTTGGATAAACAATATAAAATTAATATATTTATTATCAATTCCATGAATGGTGCGAGTCTTATAGTTATTTAGCACTAGGATGGGGAAAGAATGGAAGTTACCCTTCCTACAGAGTAGGAAGGAGGAGTGAAGAGAAAACATTTTTATTCTGTAATGAATGAATGTTTAACTTTTTGTTTTTTGTAGTGAAGTGCTCCATTAATATTTGATGTAACTTGCTGGAGGAGGAGGTTGAAAAGCACAGACCAACACTAAACAATTATATAAAATGCACCTTACTGAATCACTCTTTTCATTTAAATTTGAAGTTTGATTACAATGATTTTCTCCTTTTTGTTTTTTTAATTATTGTTTCAAAGCAACTGATAAGTTAGGTACATTCTATTGAATACACACTTTAAAAATAGATCATCACTGGTTACAACAGGTGCCTCTGATAAAATGTAAAAGAAAGTGGATCTCCTCTGTAGCTACACTTCTCTGAAATAATCATGCAACCCTTAATGATGTGTTCCTTGAAGCTTGAGTGGCTCTTATATTTGACTCACCCCAGAGAGAGCAACACACAGACACAGAACAGACAAAGGAAGGCTGAATACGTTTACATGCCGCAACAGAGCTGCAGAGGAAACCTCACCTCTGAGCCTTTTGTACAGACTCAACTGTACAGCTCAACCAGTGACTCAATAGTCTCACCTCCAATGAAAGCATAAACAACACAGAAAAGGAGGAGATTGGTTAATTTTCCTTTGCATGTCAATCGTGCTTACTGTGAACTTATCAAAAAATAACTAACTGTGAACTCAACATAGAATAACTTACCTTAACCTTATTGGCAATATTGTTCTAGACCATAACCTCTAAACACAAAGTTTAGACTTAAAATTTAAGTCACAAAACAGTTGATTAAACAGTTTGCCACTGCAGTTTGCAGAACACAATCACGATATGATAACCTCTTAACCTTAACCTAAAAAATGTTGAGCTGACCTAAGGGCAATTTAAAAACAAACAACAGTAATGCAGATGAAGCCACATTAGGGCATCCCACTGAGCAGAGGAATTTACACAGGCAGTCTTCAGCTATGAGTCAGCCTGAGTAAATGTCACAGTTTCAAACAAGATGCACTGCAGAAAACATGAATTACAACCACAATTTTCTGTTAGAGCACACATCAACACACATCCCTCTCATACTGGTTTTCAACCTCAAATTGTTTTTTAAATTAATTATTTCTTGTTGTTTTTCCCCTACAAACAGGGGAAGTTTGACTGCCAGCAATTTCCAATGTGTTTCATGAGGATGCAGTGTGCAGCCTGTTAGTGAAAAGTGGAAAAAATTTGGAAAAGTTTAAATTCAACTTTGAGCCAATTTTTTTCAATCAATCAATTGATCAGTTGATAGTTTGGTTAATAAAATGTGATGACATACAGTGCACCACAAGCTTTTCATCGTGGAAATGCTAGTTTTAGTATCCCATGACAGTAACTATACTCATTCAGACCCTGCTGAAACTTTGTGCTTTTAAAGAACTGATGTACAAAATATTACAAAATAATCAAATAAATTAATGAGGGGGTTGGCAGGTATGAACAGTCCTGCTCCCAAACCTGAGTAACAGGATGTTTAAGTTGTTCAAAATAGAGAATTCGCCGGCGTGGTGTTGCTGTTGTCCATTCATGAAGGCAGCAGCCTCGGATCACATGAAAATCCTGCAATAAGTTAGATTTGTGAAATGCACTAATGCATGTTATCACTGTTTTAACCATGAAACTTTTTTTCTGTAAATGATTCTTGCTTTAAGTTTGAATATATGTTAATAAAATGTATGTTTGATAATAATCTTTATTGTGCTTTATTAACTAATTTTATTTACTAATCGCTTTGCTGTAATACTGTGTACGCTGTGGAATAATATAGAAAAGTTTCTGTGAAGGTTGGTATGGTGGCTCACAGGTTGGGTGTAGGCCTCTCTGTGGAGTTTATATGTTGTCTCTGTGTCTGTGTGAGATTCCTCTGTTTCCTCTCACAGTCCAAAGACCGGTAAAATAGAAACTCCAGGTTAAATGCTAGTATGAATGATGGTTGAAATATTGTACTTTGTACTCCAACACATAATGTCTTTTATTGAAGAGCCAAGTAAAATGATGCAGTGTTTGAGTTAGAGCATCAACACTGTCAAATACTTTTAACAGAGCAGTAATGTAACACTATTTTATAGATTATAACATTAGAAATCCCACAAGGACATTGGTCTCCCGGAATGCTGGTTTACTGGTGGTCCCCAGAGTTTCAGGAGTAGAATGGGAGGCAGAGCCTTCAGCTAGGAGGCAGACATCCTCTGTACCTTTAAGAGTAGGCTTAAAACCTTTTTGATAAAGCTTATAGTTAGGGTTGGCCCAGGCTTGAACCATCCCTTAATTATGCTGCAATAGGCCTAGACTGCCGGGACATTTCCCATGATGCACTGAGCTCTCTCTCTCTCTCTCTCTCTCTCTCTCTCTCTCTCTCTCTCTCTCTCCATCAGCATGGATTCATATCCCATATTACATGTTAATAACTCAATATCTTCTAGTATGGACTAGACCTGCTCTATATGAAAAGTGCCTTGAGAAGAATTTTCTTGTGATTCGGCGCAACAGATAAAATTGAACTGAATTGAATTGACACATACATTCAATTAAACATACACATCAAACCACTTTCTTTTAATAAAGTCAGATTTGCCATGGAAATGTGCACACATTCTGTTTTGCAAATGGACTGAACATGCTTCTACTTTACAAGATGCTTCCCTGAGAACATTTATTACATTCTTAAAAATACATACATGTATGCCGTTTGCAGTGGTGTTGAACTAGATTGCACTACAGTAAGGGGGATTTTTTATGTTTTGGCACTGCAAACTATAACCTAAGTGATAAGTACATGGTAAAATAATACCTCTGTGACAGAGTTAATGAAGTAAACATTATTATATTTATACAAAGTAGAATTAATTAAATTGGCATTAAATTTTACAGGTGTGCCTGGTAAAGTTGGCACTGATTGTATGTTTTTATGTATGTACATGCGTATGCACGTGTTGCCTCGATATGAGCCTTCACTGAATTTGACTTGGTTATTTCAGCAGGATATTTCTGTCACACCAAAATGAAATAAATGCATCAAAGAAAACTGCTTAAATTAGATAAATGCATGTAACTTCCATGTGCACACATAATATATCACTCAAAAGTGACAGAAAAATCCTTTGTGTCTCATTTGAGGATGAAGAAATGGAGGACAGTGGGTAACAGCATGACACTGTAGTTGAATACAGCTACTAATTTAAAAGCATTGAAACCATGTAAAAGGAAAGTTGATCAAACACAATGTGGTGGTGCCACTGCACAACATCACATGCTTGCAGTACATTAAAGACTGATTTGATGTTACAGCAAACACACATTAAGGAAAGCTAGAAGGTGCTGTTCTGTCGAGCCAGAATGTAATCCATTTTCTTTTTCCTTTTAGGTTTGAAGAGAATGTAGAGGAAGATGGAAACCACTGTCAGGAAGCAAGATATGGCCACTGCAGCTACCACCAGCCATGTAAATTTGGAGTCTGCAAAGAGAGGCAAAGGTAAATGAATGTTTTGATATTCAGTAGGGGCTATGGAAAATAATGCCACTGTATTAGATCTTGGATTGGCTATTATTTAAGATAACATGCTTTAAGTTATTTACTGAGATCTTAGAATATAGTGACATTTCTAAAATGGGTAAAAACCACTAGTAGTTCCAGATGGGTTTCAACATTTATTTTAGCCTAACTTATTTGGAAGCAAAATCTCAAGATTATTACCCAAACTGCTCATTTTAAACATCCATCTCAGTTTATCATGGATAGTTTCTTGCCCAGTCACATGATGATCAGTATGGTCATGTTGGTGTGTGCAGTATTGTCATGTTACCAATCTTACCCTCTAGTTGAAACTGTGCCACAACTTCCTGTCTTCCTCCTTGGTTCTGAGTGATACACTTCAGCTCTGTCTTCACATTTTCTTCTGTCATCTCTACAACAACTAGCCTCAGTTCAATCTGGCAGCCTCCAGACACCTTCGATACCCTAGGAACGCACAAAAAGCAACTTACTTGTGTCCAATTTACCATAAGTCCCCTATTAGTAGTCCTACTCACATCTGGAAAATCTTTGCACATCTGTCAAAAAAAATAAACAATTACCTCCTCCCTCCCTGTAGAGCCCACTCATTGAGGTATGATGACTCCACTGATTGGCCATTGACCAGCCACATGACCACAGTAGAATCTGCCATTTTACATTCAGTGAGCACCTTGCAAAACAAATCCAGTCCCGAACCTAAACAAAGTCAAAGAGGTTTGACACTGGAACTTTAAACAGTCTGTTTCTTCATTAAAGCAACAAAATGTTACTTGTGCTGTGCAACAGCCGCCGCTGCAGCCAGGAGTGGTAATTATCTCTGTTGGACTTGGAGTCCAAGTCATTAAGCAGTTTCAATTTACAGAAAATAAAGCGTATTGACTGCGTAGTCCCACTCACAGAACTGAAACATGGCTGAACAGTGTATATTCCTCATGATCCCTGGTTTCTGTAACTGGGAAACACTGTTGCTGTTACAAACACTGCAAACTATGTTTAGAATTTCTTGATATTTTCAAGGTTTCCTTGCTGGATAATGGAAATGATTGCTGGTTTTTAATGTCTTCCAAGTCTTTTTAACTGATCTACAGTTTGGTAATATTCCTACTTGGAGGGCCTGATTCAGACAAATTAAATCGCTGACAATCACTCATTTACACGTCTCACAGGAGATCGTATGCTCTCACTAAAGTTATATGGTGTAAGAACAGACATTTTTGGATATGGACTGGGAATGACACCCTGTCCCTGTTAAGTCAGTATACAATCAAAATGACTGTGACTTGTTTTAAGGTAAACTAGTTACATAATGTTTCTGTAGTGCATTTTGCACATGAGCAAATCTGATATATTAGGACTC
>NW_026116768.1:0-17672 GCF_001640805.2 Lates calcarifer
TGACAATATTGTGCCTAGACCATAACCTAAATATTTTGGTCTAAACACAAAGTTTAGACTTAAATTTTAACAGTTGATCAAACAGTTTGTCACTGCAGTTCATTTACATAGAGAACATAATCACGTTTATATAAATATAAATAATTTGTACTTTTCATATGCTATCTCAACAGCCACAAAAATATGTTGAGTATGTTCTGAGATTTTGAGCTACAAAGATTTCAACACCCAATGAGTTATGCAAAAATTGAGCCATAGTTAGTATATGAAAAGTAAAAAAACTAAAGAATTAAAAATCATTATTTTTCTCATTAATTTGTTGAGAAATGTTGACAATCTCTAAATAACTAAAGGAACTAAAAGACTAGAATAGAGTATTAAATCTACCAGGAAAATCTTTGATTCCCATCATTTAAAATTTTAAGCTGACCTAAGCAATTTAAGCCAAAAACCAATATAAAAACAAAGAAGCCACACTTGGTGAGACGCCACACTTGGTGAGACGCCACACTTGGGCATTCCCATTCTCAAAGAGACAGGCAATCTTTAAACTATGAGTCAGTTGCCATCAACCACAGTCTCTAAGTAAATGTCTCTTTTATAAAACAAGATGCACTGTGGAAAACGTGAACTACAACATCACAACCACAATTTGGCAGTTAGAGCACACATCACACCTTGCTAGCAATTGCCCACTCATAATAAAACGTTTTCAACCACAAGTTGTTTTTTTCTTGTTGTTTTTTCCCCCTAAAGACCAGGGGAACTTTGTGGTTTGCTTTGTTGCAGGGTGATTATGCCAGTAATTTCTAGAAAAAATATCAATGTGTTTAATGAGGATTCAGGAGTGCAGTTTGTGGTTATTTGCCAAATTATGTCTTTTGACTGCATAGATAGTTGATGAGTGGTACTATATGTGCTTTTGAAAGTTGATACTGATGCTTCCATCCCAAGTTTAGTTGTTTAAATTCAACCATTTCTGCCAGTCTGACAATTTTTTTCAACCAATCAACAACCTGCTAAATTGACTTGAAATGATTAGTTTGGTTTATCAATGTCCCAGAGCGCAAGCTGACATGCAGATACCACATGCTTTTCATGGTGGAAATACTAGTTTTAGTGTCCAATTGATGGTAACCATACTTGTTCAAACCTTGCTGAAATGTTGTGCTTTTAAGGAGCTGATGAACAAAATGTTACTGAAAAATCATGGGGGTTAACAGGTTGATCAGGTATAAACAGTCCTGCTCCCAAACCTGAGTAATAGTAATTAAATGAATGTTTAAGAGGAGGTAGCTGTGTTATTGTCAAATTGTTCAAATCATATGAATTTGAAAAGTTACTATAAAGTTATGTTATTCTATCATTTAAGTGTCTGGAATCCTGATAAATACTGTGTCAAGTTGAGATAGGGGTGCAGAAGAAGAGGGAAAACAACCTGCTAAAGCAGCTCTGGTGCTTGTTGATGAGGGGACCAGTGTTATACAGAATATTCAAATTATCCCAGCCCTTTGTTAATATTGGCTCAAAACAGAGAACTCACCAGCCTGGTGTTACTATAGTCCGTTCATAAAGGCAGCAGCCTCCTCAGGTCACTTGAAAATCCTGTAAAAACATCTTTTTTTTAAAAGCTTAATTCTAAGCTAAGACTCCCTGCTTTGACTTCCTCTTCTGTGGAGACTTCAGCACATGTTGCAATTTCCTTTTCAGGGATCTTTTGGAAAGCCAGCCGATGTCCCAATCTGTTGTGTAATAACTGGGGAGGAGAGGCAGCTTGGATCCTGCTGTTCTCATGACTCACACTATATACAGATCTCTCACACAGCACTTACAGCACTTGTTTTTAATGTATATGGCTGTACTGTTGTTAACATTGTTCTCTGTGTCCTACCCTGTTATGTCAGATTAATCCATTCCCGCATTAGTTTATTCCAGATTGCAGTGTGTACCTAGCTCTCATACTTCTGGATTTTGTTAATGTGTCACTGGAGCCTCCATTCAAAACAGTGTCTTGTTGAGACCTCTTGTGGCTGCTTAGAGAAGCTACTTGAGATGAAAATACCTGCAAATGAACTGAGAAACCAATCCTCAACCAGTAATCCCAGCATCACATAACTGAAATATTATTTACACCTACAAGTTAGACTTGTGAAATCAATACCAATGTAAATTGTCACTCTTTTATACCATAAAACCTTTTTTGTAATAAGTTTATTTTTTGTAATAATCTTTAATAATCTTTACTGTGCTTCATTAACTGGCCGTCTGATTTTTTACTAATAGCTTTACTGTAATATTGTGTATGCTGTGGAGTAAGATAGAAAAGTTCAATATCATTAATGTATATGACATGTTTTGGTTTCTGTAAAGGTTGTTATGGTGGCTCACAGGTTGGGTGAGGGCCTGTCTGTGTTGAATTTACATGTTCTCTCCATGTCTGTGTGGGATTTCTCTGTTTCCTCTCATAGTCCAAAGACAGGTAAAATAGAAACTCCAAATTACACGTTGGTGTGAATGTGAGTGTGAATGTTGGATGGATGTGTCTAGAGTGACCCTATTGCATTGTACTGATGCGTCTCACCCATCAGTGTTTCAGTGGTTTTCAGTGGAACAGTAACAGTCTTTGTTCATCGTTCCAATGCTTTGTTAATGATCATAAGGTTGAAATATGGTACTTTAAATGCAAGAACTACACAAAATTCTGAGTTTAGAATAATCATTCAAACAGCTAAACTATTTAAATTTTAAATAAGTTTAATTTAAAAAAAATTAATAGAGCAATAATGTATTACTTATTTTATAGGATTCTAACATTAGAAAATATATACTGAGTCAAACATACACATTAAAAACTTTCTTTTAGTATAGTCATGCAAATGTGCAGACATGCTGATTTGTAAATGGACTGAACATGTTTCTACTTTACAAGATACTTCAGTGAGAACATTTATTACATTCATACAGTTTGCGTTATACTTGGGCATTTTTTATGTTTTGCCACCCCAAACTATAACCTCTGATAAATATATAGTTAAAATAATACTTTTCTGGAAGTGTCAATGAAAAGTGAACACTATAAATATAAATGTCATGGCTGAGCTGTTGCATTAAAAAAACTTCTGCAATTGCTGCAACAGCATTAATAAACCAAATGCTTGTGAATGCCACATGAGCACATACTTGATCACTCAAAAGTGCTTTTAAATAATCCTTCATTCTCAGTTGAGGGTGAAGAAATTAAGGACAGTGGGTAACAGCATGACACTGTAATTGAAAGCAGCTACTGATTTAAAAACACTGAAACCATTTAAAAGGAGAGCTGATCACGAACACAATGTGGTGGTGCCACTGCATAACTGTCACATGCTTGCAATGGATTAAAGACCAATTTGATGTAACAGCAAACACATTAAGGAAAGCTAGAAGATGCTGTTTTGTCGAGCCAGAATGTAATCCATTTACTTTTACCTCTTAGGTGAGTTTTTCTATGTTTATATATTGTACATCATATCTAGTGTAGCACTTTGATGACTTAACAATCATCAAAGAACATCCAAAACAAAAAGTGAATGAACAAGTAATGTTTACTGCACTCTTCTTAATGGTTGCTATGATTTCTGGCAAATCAGATGTCACTCCTCATTCTTTCATCTAAGTTTCAAAGTTTTGACTCCCTGAACTGCCACTTTTTACCTACTAGCAGCAAAGTAAAATATCCCTTAGGATTGCCACAGGAACGGTCGCTCCAACCATGCACCTTTATTAGGAACATCCTGGATCTTCAAACTGGTGAGAATAGATAGATGAGGAAAAAATGTCAGTATAAACTTTGGTTATTTCACACTTGTACTTAAAAGGAAAGGTAGAAATACTGACCTTATCTGTGACGTGTAGACAAGGGCAGAGGGTTGGGTTGTGGAAATAATTTCCACCTCTTGGGAGCCAGCTGAGGCCTTTGCTGTGATGTTTGTGCTGTCTGCAAGTGTTTGCTTGTAGTGTTGTTGATTTAGAAAAGTCAAGTGTATTCTACTGTAGGAATCACAGTAATGTTGTGGACATGGGGTTCCTCTGTGGCACTGTCAGGCACTTGTCTCTGTTCTCACCTCTGATCCTTGCATCAATTGTCTCTGACACAGATCCTGTGATACCACCAAGGGTGAAGGTCAGAGTACAGGTGTAAGAGCTGTTGCTTTGCGGTTCTATCCTGTGAATTATCAGTGTGGTTGTATCCTTGTAGCTATATATTCCTGTCCCATCCACTATGTGTTCACAACACTAGATGAAGAAAGCAAGCATAAAATCTGTCTTTTTTCAGTCACATTGTTAAAGGAGTAGCCTAGTGAGCAGAGCTGAGGGGTCTAGAGCCCACTGTATCCCATTTGTTTCAATGGAATAATCAAATTTTGTATGGGAAGTAGCCAAAATTATTTCAGGCTGACTGTTTGACCACTTTTCCCTACCTTTTCCAACATCTCTCATGATACATTGTTGATGCATATAATTAAATATCAATTTTGTTCCTTGGTAACTGGACAGAAGAACTAGGTAGTGATACCTACCGTGCTGTACAGACAAAGAAAAGAGCACATACTATTTTACAACATCTGGAGTAAACTCAAGGTTAATGAGATTTTTATGTCAGTGCTCAACAAGACTTTTCCATAACTTGATGGATTAATTGATGCTGTAGCTGTCCAGTTTATTGATATAGTCTTTAAGAGGGCAGGACCCTCCATTCCTAACTGCCTGATCAAATTTCCTTGGCCTTCTACAGAAACCAGTAACTGGTGGAAGATTAAGGACAAAATTGGCTTTCTCTTTTCTACAGTGAATGAGCAATGAGCAGTTGAATTAGGAGCTTCTCAGGTTGAGGACAACAAACCCTGTGTCAAACTTTCGACTCAAGGTATATTTAAAACAGCCAAAAATCTAAAGATCTAAAATCTGACTCTATCTTTATCTGTATCAAGACTCATTGACCCCAATTAAGAAAAATATTTTTTTTTTATGATCAATTGCCTTTTATTGACACTTGACACAAACACTTAAGTCGATTACTAAGAGCAGCTTTACCTTGTCATTGTAGAGTAAGGCAGCTGCTTTTTACAAAGTCAGCAAAAAGACTTATGTTTTGGTGTCAGGATTATCTGATTAACATGGCTTTGCTTGGTTAGTGGCCCTCTTCATTTGTTATTATTAGTTTAGCCCACTGCATGGCCAATAAGGAAAACAGTAGGTCAAGCTCCCTCCCCTGGACCATGACACAGTATACATTTTTAATTCAAACAGGCCTAGGAAAAAATATAGCCTCTTTCAAATCCAATTGATTTTTTTTTTTATCTCTGCTATTTTACTTTAGTAACATCACATATTCCCCATTGTCATCCTGCGTTGCTTTAAGAAACCACAGGGTCTCCTCTTTCACCAGGATTCGACTGGTCTGGTTGCTCATTTCCTGACCCGTCTTTGAGTCATACCAGGTGATGTTGTATGGAACAGCTGTGAAGCTGAAGACATCTGAGACACCAAGATGCTATTCAGCATTGCCATGTGGTTGAGAACAGAGAAAATCCTCTCAAACTGGAGCTTTTAATTGGTACAGTTCTCTGCAACAAGCACATATCAGTGGAGAATACAGTAGATATTTCAACAGCAAGAAATACTTGTGTGGTTGGCAAGGGCTAAAAAACCTTAATGTGATTTTGTTTTTATATATTTTTACTTTCATGGATTAGGAAAAAAATCATTTGTGAGAAATTGAAATCTGCACCAAATCATTCCCTCTTGTTGGATGTTCTTTTCAGGCATTCAAATAGCAGCTCAGGGATTTAGAGCTGCCCAGAGGACATTGTGCCTAACTTCCAGTATTTTTCCATGGTCACTGAGCTGCTGCAGAGTTAAATGCCTTTCTCAAAGACATCATTGCTAAAGTAGAGTTACTCTTATCCAGCGACAAAAACTAGTCCGTTCTTACAAAACATATAAATAAATAAAACACAACAACATATGTATTCTTTTAGCTGCAAAACCTTTTGGAGCCTTATTACAGTATTCTGTAGACTTACACCTTTTTGGCTAGTCAGGTTTTAATGGGACTAGCAGCTTGGTAGTGTTAGATTTTTTCCCCCAAGAAAAGTCAGAAATCAGTGTGAGACCTCTGGGGAGCTCATGTGGCAACTCGGTTACACAAGTTCCTGCAGTAACAACAATGGCCACAAGATGGAAATAAAAATGCTTCTGTACAAACTTGAGGCAGAGGTTGGACTAGATCTGTTTTACATTGTCTCTGAGTTGTACTAATATGTTTGTAAGGAAAGTGTAACTCAGATCACCTTGTAGAAATCCTGTGTAGATCCCATATAACCCAAGGAAAAACAGAAGATTTCTCAGTGCTGAAGGCCCATGGCTGCAACATGTATATTCAATTTCTATTCAATTTTATTTATATAGCGCCATATCACAACAGAAGTTATCTCAAGGCACTTTTCATATATAGCAGCTCTAGACTATACTCTTCAAAATAGGTATTTACAGAGAGAGACCCAACAAATCCCATATATGTAACAGTAAGAAATTAACTTATGCAAGCCATGGTGGAATTTTCTTATTCTCTTTTGTGACAATTGACTGGTAAATGGTGGGCTTGTGGTATTCAAATTTTCCAAAACAGAGGGCTCCTTTACTTCTAGACCCTCAAGAAAACACACAAACACTTGCAGGTTACTGCTAAGGATTAGACAGTATATTGTACAATATGGAGATTATATCAATACAGTTTCTAGGAAGGATCACTAAGAGAAATGATAATACCTCTGATTATACAGACTGGACACAAATCCTTTGTTTCAGTTTAATTTCAGTTTATATTAAGTTAAGAGGTAGCTGGGTATGTTGGCCCACAGATCTGCAGCATGATCACAGGTCCAAGGCTGTAACAGCATGAACATCTAAAATACAAATAATTGTTGGATAAACAATATAAAATTAATATATTTATTATCAATTCCATGAATGGTGCGAGTCTTATAGTTATTTAGCACTAGGATGGGGAAAGAATGGAAGTTACCCTTCCTACAGAGTAGGAAGGAGGAGTGAAGAGAAAACATTTTTATTCTGTAATGAATGAATGTTTAACTTTTTGTTTTTTGTAGTGAAGTGCTCCATTAATATTTGATGTAACTTGCTGGAGGAGGAGGTTGAAAAGCACAGACCAACACTAAACAATTATATAAAATGCACCTTACTGAATCACTCTTTTCATTTAAATTTGAAGTTTGATTACAATGATTTCTCCTTTTTGTTTTTTTAATTATTGTTTCAAAGCAACTGATAAGTTAGGTACATTCTATTGAATACACACTTTAAAAATAGATCATCACTGGTTACAACAGGTGCCTCTGATAAAATGTAAAAGAAAGTGGATCTCCTCTGTAGCTACACTTCTCTGAAATAATCATGCAACCCTTAATGATGTGTTCCTTGAAGCTTGAGTGGCTCTTATATTTGACTCACCCCAGAGAGAGCAACACACAGACACAGAACAGACAAAGGAAGGCTGAATACGTTTACATGCCGCAACAGAGCTGCAGAGGAAACCTCACCTCTGAGCCTTTTGTACAGAGTGGAGACTCAACTGTACAGCTCAACCAGTGACTCAATAGTCTCACCTCCATGGGATGAAAGCATAAACAACACAGACAAAAAGGAGGAGGAGTGTGTTTGGATTGCACCTCTCACCTCTCTGTTAATTTTCCTTTGCATGTCAATCGTGTTAAACCATCAATAACTCCCTCCACAAACCCTAACCAATCTTACTGTGAACTTATCAAAAAATAACTAACTGTGAACTCAACATAGAATAACTTACCTTAACCTTATTGGCAATATTGTTCCTAGACCATAACCTAAATATTATAGTCTAAACACAAAGTTTAGACTTAAAATTTAAGTCACAAAACAGTTGATTAAACAGTTTGCCACTGCAGTTTGCAGAACACAATCACGTTTATATAAATATAACCTAAATATTATAAATATGATAACCTCTTAACCTTAACCTAAAAAATGTTGAGCTGACCTAAGGGCAATTTAAAAACAAACAACAGTAATGCAGAGATGTGAAGCCACATTAGGGCATCCCCACTGAGCAGAGGAATTTACAAAAGACAGGCAGTCTTCAGCTATGAGTCAGTTGCCATCAACCACAACCCCTGAGTAAATGTCACAGTTTCAAACAAGATGCACTGCAGAAAACATGAATTACAACCACAATTTTTCTGTTAGAGCACACATCAACACACATCCCTCTCATACTGTATAACATAATGTTTTTCAACCTCAAATTGTTTTTTAAATTAATTATTTCTTGTTGTTTTTCCCCTACAAACCAGGGGAACTTCTTTGTGGTTTGACTTTGGGGAAGGGGTGATTATGCCAGCAATTTCTGGAGATGTTATCAATGTGTTTCATGAGGATGCAGTGTGCAGCCTGTTAGTGAAAAGTGGAAAAAATTTGGAAAAGTTTAAATTCAACTTTGATTAGTCTGCCAATTACTTTTTTCAATCAATCAATTGATCAGTTGATAGTTTGGTTAATAAAATGTCCCAGAGCACAAGATGACATACAGTGCACCACAAGCTTTTCATCGTGGAAATGCTAGTTTTAGTATCCCATGACAGTAACTATACTCATTCAGACCCTGCTGAAACTTTGTGCTTTTAAAGAACTGATGTACAAAATATTACAAAATAATCAAATAAATTAATGAGGGGGTTGGCAGGTATGAACAGTCCTGCTCCCAAACCTGAGTAACAGGATGTTTAAGTTGTTCAAAATAGAGAATTCGCCGGCGTGGTGTTGCTGTTGTCCATTCATGAAGGCAGCAGCCTCGGATCACATGAAAATCCTGCAATAAGTTTAGATTTGTGAAATGCACTAATGCATGTTATCACTGTTTTAACCATGAAACTTTTTTTCTGTAAATGATTCTTGCTTTAAGTTTGAATATATGTTAATAAAATGTATGTTTGATAATAATCTTTATTGTGCTTTATTAACTAATTTTATTTACTAATCGCTTTGCTGTAATACTGTGTACGCTGTGGAATAATATAGAAAAGTTTCTGTGAAGGTTGGTATGGTGGCTCACAGGTTGGGTGTAGGCCTCTCTGTGGAGTTTATATGTTGTCTCTGTGTCTGTGTGAGATTCCTCTGTTTCCTCTCACAGTCCAAAGACCGGTAAAATAGAAACTCCAGGTTAAATGCTAGTATGAATGATGGTTGAAATATTGTACTTTGTACTCCAACACATAATGTCTTTTATTGAAGAGCCAAGTAAAATGATGCAGTGTTTGAGTTAGAGCATCAACACTGTCAAATACTTTTAACAGAGCAGTAATGTAACACTATTTTATAGAATTATAACATTAGAAATCCCACAAGGACATTGGTCTCCCGGAATGCTGGTTTACTGGTGGTCCCCAGAGTTTCAGGAGTAGAATGGGAGGCAGAGCCTTCAGCTAGGAGGCAGACATCCTCTGTACCTTTAAGAGTAGGCTTAAAACCTTTTTGATAAAGCTTATAGTTAGGGTTGGCCCAGGCTTGAACCATCCCTTAATTATGCTGCAATAGGCCTAGACTGCCGGGACATTTCCCATGATGCACTGAGCTTCTCTCTCTCTCTCTCTCTCTCTCTCTCTCTCTCTCTCTCTCTCTCCATCAGCATGGATTCATATCCCATATTACATGTTAATAACTCAATATCTTCTAGTATGGACTAGACCTGCTCTATATGAAAAGTGCCTTGAGAAGAATTTTCTTGTGATCGGCGCAACAGATAAAATTGAACTGAATTGAATTGACACATACATTCAATTAAACATACACATCAAACCACTTTCTTTTAATAAAGTCAGATTTGCCATGGAAATGTGCACACATTCTGTTTTGCAAATGGACTGAACATGCTTCTACTTTACAAGATGCTTCCCTGAGAACATTTATTACATTCTTAAAATACATACATGTATGCCGTTTGCAGTGGTGTTGAACTAGATTGCACTACAGTAAGGGGGATTTTTTATGTTTTGGCACTGCAAACTATAACCTAAGTGATAAGTACATGGTAAAATAATACCTCTGTGACAGAGTTAATGAAGTAAACATTATTATATTTATACAAAGTAGAATTAATTAAATTGGCATTAAATTTTACAGGTGTGCCTGGTAAAGTTGGCACTGATTGTATGTTTTTATGTATGTACATGCGTATGCACGTGTTGCCTCGATATGAGCCTTCACTGAATTTGACTTGGTTATTTCAGCAGGATATTTCTGTCACACCAAAATGAAATAAATGCATCAAAAGAAAACTGCTTAAATTAGATAAATGCATGTAACTTCCATGTGCACACATAATATATCACTCAAAAGTGACAGAAAAATCCTTGTGTAGTTCTCATTTGAGGATGAAGAAATGGAGGACAGTGGGTAACAGCATGACACTGTAGTTGAATACAGCTACTAATTTAAAAGCATTGAAACCATGTAAAAGGAAAGTTGATCAAGAACACAATGTGGTGGTGCCACTGCACAACATCACATGCTTGCAGTACATTAAAGACTGATTTGATGTTACAGCAAACACACATTAAGGAAAGCTAGAAGGTGCTGTTCTGTCGAGCCAGAATGTAATCCATTTTCTTTTTCCTTTTAGGTTTGAAGAGAATGTAGAGGAAGATGGAAACCACTGTCAGGAAGCAAGATATGGCCACTGCAGCTACCACCAGCCATGTAAATTTGGAGTCTGCAAAGAGAGGCAAAGGTAAATGAATGTTTTGATATTCAGTAGGGGCTATGGAAAATAATGCCACTGTATTAGATCTTGGATTGGCTATTATTTAAGATAACATGCTTTAAGTTATTTACTGAGATCTTAGAATATAGTGACATTTCTAAAATGGGTAAAAACCACTAGTAGTTCCAGATGGGTTTCAACATTTATTTTAGCCTAACTTATTTGGAAGCAAAATCTCAAGATTATTACCCAAACTGCTCATTTTAAACATCCATCTCAGTTTATCATGGATAGTTTCTTGCCCAGTCACATGATGATCAGTATGGTCATGTTGGTGTGTGCAGTATTGTCATGTTACCAATCTTACCCTCTAGTTGAAACTGTGCCACAACTTCCTGTCTTCCTCCTTGGTTCTGAGTGATACACTTCAGCTCTGTCTTCACATTTTCTTCTGTCATCTCTACAACAACTAGCCTCAGTTCAATCTGGCAGCCTCCAGACACCTTCGATACCCTAGGAACGCACAAAAAGCAACTTACTTGTGTCCAATTTACCATAAGTCCCCTATTAGTAGTCCTACTCACATCTGGAAAATCTTTGCACATCTGTCAAAAAAAATAAACAATTACCTCCTCCCTCCCTGTAGAGCCCACTCATTGAGGTATGATGACTCCACTGATTGGCCATTGACCAGCCACATGACCACAGTAGAATCTGCCATTTTACATTCAGTGAGCACCTTGCAAAACAAATCCAGTCCCGAACCTAAACAAAGTCAAAGAGGTAAATTGACACTGGAACTTTAAACAGTCTGTTTCTTCATTAAAGCAACAAAATGTTACTTGTGCTGTGCAACAGCCGCCGCTGCAGCCAGGAGTGGTAATTATCTCTGTTGGACTTGGAGTCCAAGTCATTAAGCAGTTTCAATTTACAGAAAATAAAGCGTATTGACTGCGTAGTCCCACTCACAGAACTGAAACATGGCTGAACAGTGTATATTCCTCATGATCCCTGGTTTCTGTAACTGGAAACACTGTTGCTGTTACAAACACTGCAAACTATGTTTAGAATTTCTTGATATTTTCAAGGTTTCCTTGCTGGATAATGGAAATGATTGCTGGTTTTTAATGTCTTCCAAGTCTTTTTAACTGATCTACAGTTTGGTAATATTCCTACTTGGAGGGCCTGATTCAGACAAATTAAATCGCTGACAATCACTCATTTACACGTCTCACAGGAGATCGTATGCTCTCACTAAAGTTATATGGTGTAAGAACAGACATTTTGGATATGGACTGGGAATGACACCCTGTCCCTGTTAAGTCAGTATACAATCAAAATGACTGTGACTTGTTTTAAGGTAAACTAGTTACATAATGTTTCTGTAGTGCATTTTGCACATGAGCAAATCTGATATATTAGGACTCAAAAATCCATTTTATCACTCACCATGTGGACTTTCAAAAATGGTTCCATTCAGTGGCAAAACAATCACAGGTGGT
This sequence comes from Lates calcarifer, assembly GCF_001640805.2. Lineage (NCBI taxonomy): Eukaryota > Metazoa > Chordata > Actinopteri > Centropomidae > Lates > Lates calcarifer. Next base: position 12,298 of record NW_026116768.1, read on the forward strand.
GGAATTATTGGAGCTAAGACATAAAGACAAAAAACATTTAATCAGTAGATACAAACATTAGGAATAAAAACAAAAGCATATAAGCAATATGGTAGCAACAGCATTACATTTTTGTGCCCACAGGGAAAAGTAAAGAATGAACATATACACACACCAAAAAACAAACAAACCACAAAAAAAGAAACAATAAATAATTCAGAAAAGCTCACTGTGAGCAGTGCTGTCGCTACTGCTGTTGTCTAGCTCTGGGTCAGATGTCATAGAGAGATCAGGGACAGTGGTAGTGATTGCTGGATCTGTACCTAGTGGACACAAATTAATACATAAGGACACAGATGTGAACAATTACACCCAGTTGGCCAGTAGAGGGCAGTGCATGCTAATAAGTTATGGTGTTGTGAGGAAGTAAAATGGCATTTCCTATTAATACATATGATTAGAACTCATGACCCCATAATTACAGCAATTTTGGTGACATATCACTCATTTTATTTTATTTCTAAACATTTGCTGTCATTCTGACTCAATTTGTGGATATTAAAACTCGATCTGAATGATCTTTTTATCAAATCAAATAAAAATCTGCAATTACCTTTTGCATTCTTATCATTAAATGGAGCAAAAACAAAAGTGTTGTTTACGCTAATCTGCAAAACAAGTAAGGCACAGCCTACTCTGTAGCAGTGTGCTTCATCAAGCACTGCATGCACAATATACACTTGGTTGTATTTTTAAACCTGGAATTAATAATAAATATTAGAAAAATAATGCCAATCTTCATTTATAGGAGTATTTATAATTAGGTTTCTAAATGAAATCTGCAAGAGAAATATTTTAAATAACATACTGATTTACCCAACTCTCCTCAGCAGTGCTATTCATAAAAGAAATTATGTCTGTTATGACATCACACATCACCTACCTTGCACATGGAGCCAGAGGATTCTGCTGACTTTGTACTCCTGGTGATTGATGAGCACTGTGAGCTGGCAGATGTAGACACCTGCATGGGATCGCCTCACAGCAGGGATCATTTTTGCCACTGTCCTGGCCAAAGGGGCAATGCTGTCTGTGGAGCTGGATTCCTGTCAGAAAGCCACATACTGCATCATGGGTAAAGTAAAGCTCTCAAGCTAAAATGGTTTGGTGTCGGATCTAGCTGAATAATGGTCAGCGTGCACATTAATGGGCCATTAACCAATGTATGATTTTTGTAGACTCTACTGGCAGGTAGCAGAAATAACAACAGAATTCATCTCCTTCCTTACATGTACTGTGACTCCTCTTCCCTTGAGCTATATAGTGTCCACTGACATGCACCACAATATCTTACTGTTTAAATTTTTAGCTCAAACAGTTATAACAAATTATTTTCACCTAAAGCCTCTTGCTGAGATAATAAGTTATAACACAGATTCTCTTTTATAGCTGTTAAAAATATTGACCACAGTGGAAACCTCTGGAAAAAATCTTTGATTGTGCGATACATGAATGCATTAATTTGACTGGACAAGATCTACACCTTAATAAGCACCTTTTTTTTTGGGTAACATTGATTAATTGTAATTCAACAATAGTGTCTTTTTATTATTAAAGTCTTATTGTTATAAAACAAGTACAGAATGTGCCTTCAGTGCCTTTTTTTTCAAATTTCAATTTTTTTCAAATCTTGAAAATAAATGATGGTTGAACTAAACTGATTTGCACTGGCAATTGACTGAAGTTTAGGACTCACAAAGTTTAAGTTTAGAAGTTTAGAAATCACAAATTTTAAAATGTGAAACAGACTAAAGGGCAGAAAAATAGTTTTAAAAGATTGCAAACTGACCCAACTAGTCATTGAACTATTGTTGCTGATCAACATCCAGTATAAAAAGTATTTTCTTCTCTCACCTTGTGCCACTCTATCAGTCTGTCTGTCTTGTTGAAGTTATCTAGAGATGGACATTTGAAATTCAGCGTCTCTCCCACTACAAGTGGATGTTATAGGACAGTTTCTCCATGTCCAAAGATGTAGACTTGTACACATACAGAGTGATGCTTCCAGTTACACAGTGGGTTCCATTTCTAGAGAGAAAAGTAAGGAAATTTTAAATTGCAGGTAGCAAGAAAGTATAGCAAGTAAAGATATAATTTTTCACCAACAAAGTTTGAATCTGCATAACGGCATGCAATATGCCTCACTGAATCTCTCTGAGCAAAAATATAAAATCTCTGCTAGTTTCAGAGATGCTGTTTTGTTGCCCACTCTGAACCTAAACTCTCTACAGAGGAAGGTAAAGACAAAGGGCAACCTTTTGAAAGTCTGAACATCAAAAAGTTCATTTCCTTCCTGGGAAAACCCACCAGCTTATTGATTGGTTGCAAGACTATAAACCATTTGCAAAAGATGTTCATAGAGCATAAAGAAAATGGTGTGAGAAGTGCTTTAAGTCTTGATGGCTACCTGTAAGTGCAGATATAGTCCCCTGAGTCTGAAGCCTGAGCTGGAAGGAACCACAGTTGTTTGTTTCGCTGCTGGACACGCCCATCACCCTCATAGGCCACATGCTCTGTCCCATTGTCTTTGGTGATGAGGTACCTTGCTGGTGGGGCAAGGTTGCGAACTTTGAGCTCTCTCTCGAACAATGAGAAGGAGAGGATTACAGCTTCGCCCTCCACTCTGAATATCTGCACCTCTGGAGTCACCAGGTAACAGCTGTCTGCAGGGAAATTATTATGGTTATGGCAACATATTGTTGTTGTTTGCCCTTTCACCTACAGAAATTGTTTAAATGAATACCAAGAAATTAAAGATTGTCCAGAGCTGAATTTTTATGGCCATGATTTTACAGTTTCATAGCAGTTATATCTATTGTTTCCATGATAACCTCGCTCCCTATAGCTTGCCTCACTTCAGCACAGGCGACTCAAGCAAGTTTTTAATTATGTATAATTAACAATATGTGCAGCTACATAAAATACAGCATGCTCACCTTTCGTAGCAGAGGAGGTAATGGAGGTCTTCCATAAACGTATTCAGTGATGACTACTGCAAATATCAGTGCCAACCGGACCATAATTGCAGTCTGTAGGGACATACAAATCTGAAATAAAAGATCCACCAACAATACTTGAGTTTAATACTAGGAAGTAGAGATGAAGGCATGAGAGAAGGGCAAACCAGAGGAATCACAGTAAGGATAACAAAATGATGCTGAGCTTTATTGACGTTTAGCTTTAATTTAAACTCATTTATAGGTTGTAGATGAAACCTGTGACATCACAGGAGTCATCATCTGGCACTCCCATTCATCCCCCCCACACTCGGCAGCTAGATTTAACCACAGGGATTTACCAACAGTGACACATAAGATGAGTCATATTGAATGGCTAAAGGGCATTTATATCAGAGGTCAGCAAAATGTAATAACTAACAATAATAATAAATTTTTAAAAAATTAATTTATGTTTCTAATTAATTCTTTCTAATCAAAAATTGAGATCTGTTTTTCTACTGTACACATCTTTAATGGTTCAAGAAAACATGAATAAATTAGTAGATGATAATAGTTAGTATTAAACATGTGTCTTTTAATTTTTGAAAGCAGGTGTCCCTGTGATTTTTGATGATTGATGATTTTTATTTACACACAGAAGAGGGCACTTAATGCCATAGAATATTTATTTGTTCATATATTCATTAGATATGTGCATTATCAAATCTAATGTAATTAACCATGTTCCATATGCAATTGACTTAATTTAACATACTTTATATTGTATTAAGTCATACAAAGTTATCTCTTCTCCATGTTATTCTGTTCTGTTCAGTTTTAGTTAGGCCTCTGTCAGACAGGAAGATAAACTCCTGGGTTCATTCAGAGAATTTTTGCTGCATAGTTAAATAATTTCCATGGAAACTAGCTGATTTTCACTTCTGCTTCTGTTCCCTTGCCTGTGATTACAGGATCAGCTGACAGCAGGCGGCACTAGCTCTAGCTCTAACAGACACACACAAACACACACACACACACCCTGTCACTGACATAATGCATTCCCTAGCCCCTTACCCTAACCTTAACTATCACAACTGAGCCCTAAAAGACTTATAACTCAAACAGCTATTTTAATTGTCAGACATCACAGGTATAGTGAGCTCCCAGCCTTCAGACCCCACAAATATAGTAAAACAAGCCCATGTTGGTCTTTCTACAGGTGTGAGGACACTCACTGACATAATGCCTCCCCTAGCCTCCCATCCTAATATTAACCATCACAAATAAATATATAAATTTAAACCTGATTCTAACCTCAACCTTAAAACGAAGTCTTGACCATCAAACAGCCTCATTGTAAGGACCAAACTTTCTCCACACAACTATAGAAGGACAAGAGCACACACACACACACACACACACACAAATCCTTTCCCCGAAAAAATTGTTTCAGTATGTCATCAAGGGGCAATTCCATTCATAAAATCTGTGGGAGTGCCACTGGTGTATACGCATGAATGACAATGCATTAAGCATGACATTATCTGGGATAATATATTGCAGATGGATAGTATCGATTAAAGCAAAACATATCCTGTTTGAAATCATCTTTAAAGACCAAATGCCTGACAATCTGTAATTTCTTATTGTTTGCCAATTATTATAATTCACGTATTATACTGTAAGACGGAGGGTGACTCAGTTTCTGTCTAATAGGAGACAGATAATGAACCAGTTTCAGTGGTCCTCATTGCAGTACTTTGGCTGCTTTTGAATTGACTGTAAATGTGACATTGTGTTTTTATGATAAAAATAGATATATGTACACAAACAATACATGAATATATACATGTATATATTTAGAAATTATGGATTGATTATGTGGTTTTGTCAACTGATTATTGGCTGAAAAATTTAGAAATTAGACTAAATTATTTTTCAAATTCACTATCTATAAGCCAGAAAAAAATAAGAAGTGTAAAAAATATTCACAAGTCGCAATATTATGATGTAAAACATAATGCAGTAAAAGTATAAATATAAATACAAATGTCAGTCTATGTATATACACTGTTGCTCAAAGGTGGAATAATATATTTTGTACCTCTTCTCATGAAATGATTGTGACAATGTGATTTATTCTTGATAAATCGATATTCTTGATATTCTTGATTCTTTTTAAAGCAAATTTGGTAACTGGGACTCAGTATGTAATCATTGCACCTGGTCAAAGATAATTACTGATGTGTTATAATAGGAATAAAAAGTAATGTGTTTGAAAAAGGTATTCCAACCCTATGGGCAACAGTGTACATTATGCAAAATTATTATTATATTTATATTGTAAATAAACATATGATATACTGTATAATACGTAAAAGCAGTGGTCATTATCAT
>NW_026116769.1:0-22405 GCF_001640805.2 Lates calcarifer
ATACACATTAAAAACTTTCTTTTAGTATAGTCATGCAAATGTGCAGACATGCTGATTTGTAAATGGACTGAACATGTTTCTACTTTACAAGATACTTCAGTGAGAACATTTATTACATTCATACAGTTTGCGTTATACTTGGGCATTTTTTATGTTTTGCCACCCCAAACTATAACCTCTGATAAATATATAGTAAAATAATACTTTTCTGGAAGTGTCAATGAAAAGTGAACACTATAAATATAAATGTCATGGCTGAGCTGTTGCATTAAAAAAACTTCTGCAATTGCTGCAACAGCATTAATAAACCAAATGCTTGTGAATGCCACATGAGCACATACTTGATCACTCAAAAGTGCTTTTAAATAATCCTTCATTCTCAGTTGAGGGTGAAGAAATTAAGGACAGTGGGTAACAGCATGACACTGTAATTGAAAGCAGCTACTGATTTAAAAACACTGAAACCATTTAAAAGGAGAGCTGATCACGAACACAATGTGGGTGGTGCCACTGCATAATGTCACATGCTTGCAATGGATTAAAGACCAATTTGATGTAACAGCAAGCTAGAAGATGCTGTTTTGTCGAGCCCAATGTAATCCATTTACTTTTACCTCTTAGGTGAGTTTTTCTATGTTATATATATTATCATCTAGTGTAGCACTTTGATGACTTAACAATCATCAAAGAACATCCAAAACAAAAAGTGAATGAACAAGTAATGTTTACTGCACTCTTCTTAATGGTTGCTATGATTTCTGCAAATCAGATGTCACTCCTCATTCTTTCATCTAAGTTTCAAAGTTTTGACTCCCTGAACTGCCACTTTTTACCTACTAGCAGCAAAGTAAAATATCCCTTAGGATTGCCACAGGAACGGTCGCTCCAACCATGCACCTTTATTAGGAACATCCTGGATCTTCAAACTGGTGAGAATAGATAGATGAGGAATGTCAGTATAAACTTTGGTTATTTCACACTTGTACTTAAAAGGAAAGGTAGAAATACTGACCTTATCTGTGACGTGTAGACAAGGGCAGAGGGTTGGGTTGTGGAAATAATTTCCACCTCTTGGGAGCCAGCTGAGGCCTTTGCTGTGATGTTTGTGCTGTCTGCAAGTGTTTGCTTGTAGTGTTGTTGATTTAGAAAAGTCAAGTGTATTCTACTGTAGGAATCACAGTAATGTTGTGGACATGGGTTCCTCTGTGGCACTGTCAGGCACTTGTCTCTGTTCTCACCTCTGATCCTTGCATCAATTGTCTCTGACACAGATCCTGTGATACCACCAAGGGTGAAGGTCAGAGTACAGGTGTAAGAGCTGTTGCTTTGCGGTTCTATCCTGTGAATTATCAGTGTGGTTGTATCCTTGTAGCTATATATTCCTGTCCCATCCACTATGTGTTCACAACACTAGATGAAGAAAGCAAGCATAAAATCTGTCTTTTTTCAGTCACATTGTTAAAGGAGTAGCCTAGTGAGCAGAGCTGAGGGTCTAGAGCCCACTGTATCCCATTTGTTTCAATGGAATAATCAAATTTTGTATGGGAAGTAGCCAAAATTATTTCAGGCTGACTGTTTGACCACTTTTCCCTACCTTTTCCAACATCTCTCATGATACATTGTTGATGCATATAATTAAATATCAATTTTGTTCCTTGGTAACTGACAGAAGAACTAGGTAGTGACCTACCGTGCTGTACAGACAAAGAAAAGAGCATACTATTTTACAACATCTGGAGTAAACTCAAGGTTAATGAGATTTTTATGTCAGTGCTCAACAAGACTTTTCCATAACTTGATGGATTAATTGATGCTGTAGCTGTCCAGTTTATTGATATAGTCTTTAAGAGGCAGGACCCTCCATTCCTAACTGCCTGATCAAATTTCCTTGGCCTTCTACAGAAACCAGTAACTGGTGGAAGATTAAGGACAAAATTGGCTTTCTCTTTTCTACAGTGAATGAGCAATGAGCAGTTGAATTAGGAGCTTCTCAGGTTGAGGACAACAAACCCTGTGTCAAACTTCGACTCAAGGTATATTTAAAACAGCCAAAAATCTAAAGATCTAAAATCTGACTCTATCTTTATCTGTATCAAGACTCATTGACCCCAATTAAGAAAAATATTTTTTTATGATCAATTGCCTTTTATTGACACTTGACACAAACACTTAAGTCGATTACTAAGAGCAGCTTTACCTTGTCATGTAGAGTAAGGCAGCTGCTTTTTACAAAGTCAGCAAAAAGACTTATGTTTTGGTGTCAGGATTATCTGATTAACATGGCTTTGCTTGGTTAGTGGCCCTCTTCATTTGTTATTATTAGTTTAGCCACTGCATGGCCAATAAGGAAAACAGTAGGTCAAGCTCCCTCCCTGGACCATGACACAGTATACATTTTTAATTCAAACAGGCCTAGGAAAAAATATAGCCTCTTTCAAATCCAATTGATTTTTTTTTTATCTCTGCTATTTTACTTTAGTAACATCACATATTCCCCATTGTCATCCTGCGTTGCTTTAAGAAACCACAGGGTCTCCTCTTTCACCAGGATCGACTGGTCTGGTTGCTCATTTCCTGACCCGTCTTTGAGTCATACCAGGTGATGTTGTATGGAACAGCTGTGAAGCTGAAGACATCTGAGACACCAAGATGCTATTCAGCATTGCCATGTGGTTGAGAACAGAGAAAATCCTCTCAAACTGGAGCTTTAATTGGTACAGTTCTCTGCAACAAGCACATATCAGTGGAGAATACAGTAGATATTTCAACAGCAAGAAATACTTGTGTGGTTGGCAAGGGCTAAAAAACCTTAATGTGATTTTGTTTTTATATATTTTTACTTTCATGGATTAGGAAAAAAATCATTTGTGAGAAATTGGAAATCTGCACCAAATCATTCCCTCTTGTTGGATGTTCTTTTCAGGCATTCAAATAGGCAAGCTCAGGGATTTAGAGCTGCCCAGAGGACATTGTGCCTAACTTCCAGTATTTTTCCATGGTCACTGAGCTGCTGCAGAGTTAAATGCCTTTCTCAAAGACATCATTGCTAAAGTAGAGTTACTCTTATCCAGCGACAAAAACTAGTCCGTTCTTACAAAACATATAAATAAATAAAACACAACAACATATGTATTCTTTTAGCTGCAAAACCTTTTGGAGCCTTATTACAGTATTCTGTAGACTTACACCTTTTTGGCTAGTCAGGTTTTAATGGGACTAGCAGCTTGGTAGTGTTAGATTTTTTCCCCCAAGAAAAGTCAGAAATCAGTGTGAGACCTCTGGGGAGCTCATGTGGCAACTCGGTTACACAAGTTCCTGCAGTAACAACAATGGCCACAAGATGGAAATAAAAATGCTTCTGTACAAACTTGAGGCAGAGGTTGGACTAGATCTGTTTTACATTGTCTCTGAGTTGTACTAATATGTTTGTAAGGAAAGTGTAACTCAGATCACCTTGTAGAAATCCTGTGTAGATCCCATATAACCCAAGGAAAAACAGAAGATTTCTCAGTGCTGAAGGCCCATGGCTGCAACATGTATATTCAATTTCTATTCAATTTTATTTATATAGCGCCATATCACAACAGAAGTTATCTCAAGGCACTTTTCATATATAGCAGCTCTAGACTATACTCTTCAAAATAGGTATTTACAGAGAGAGACCCAACAAATCCCATATATGTAACAGTAAGAAATTAACTTATGCAAGCCATGGTGGAATTTTCTTATTCTCTTTTGTGACAATTGACTGGTAAATGGTGGGCTTGTGGTATTCAAATTTTCCAAAACAGAGGGCTCCTTTACTTCTAGACCCTCAAGAAAACACACAAACACTTGCAGGTTACTGCTAAGGATTAGACAGTATATTGTACAATATGGAGATTATATCAATACAGTTTCTAGGAAGGATCACTAAGAGAAATGATAATACCTCTGATTATACAGACTGGACACAAATCCTTTGTTTCAGTTTAATTTCAGTTTATATTAAGTTAAGAGGTAGCTGGGTATGTTGGCCCACAGATCTGCAGCATGATCACAGGTCCAAGGCTGTAACAGCATGAACATCTAAAATACAAATAATTGTTGGATAAACAATATAAAATTAATATATTTATTATCAATTCCATGAATGGTGCGAGTCTTATAGTTATTTAGCACTAGGATGGGGAAAGAATGGAAGTTACCCTTCCTACAGAGTAGGAAGGAGGAGTGAAGAGAAAACATTTTTATTCTGTAATGAATGAATGTTTAACTTTTTGTTTTTTGTAGTGAAGTGCTCCATTAATATTTGATGTAACTTGCTGGAGGAGGAGGTTGAAAAGCACAGACCAACACTAAACAATTATATAAAATGCACCTTACTGAATCACTCTTTTCATTTAAATTTGAAGTTTGATTACAATGATTTCTCCTTTTTGTTTTTTTAATTATTGTTTCAAAGCAACTGATAAGTTAGGTACATTCTATTGAATACACACTTTAAAAATAGATCATCACTGGTTACAACAGGTGCCTCTGATAAAATGTAAAAGAAAGTGGATCTCCTCTGTAGCTACACTTCTCTGAAATAATCATGCAACCCTTAATGATGTGTTCCTTGAAGCTTGAGTGGCTCTTATATTTGACTCACCCCAGAGAGAGCAACACACAGACACAGAACAGACAAAGGAAGGCTGAATACGTTTACATGCCGCAACAGAGCTGCAGAGGAAACCTCACCTCTGAGCCTTTTGTACAGAGTGGAGACTCAACTGTACAGCTCAACCAGTGACTCAATAGTCTCACCTCCATGGGATGAAAGCATAAACAACACAGACAAAAAGGAGGAGGAGTGTGTTTGGATTGCACCTCTCACCTCTCTGTTAATTTTCCTTTGCATGTCAATCGTGTTAAACCATCAATAACTCCCTCCACAAACCCTAACCAATCTTACTGTGAACTTATCAAAAAATAACTAACTGTGAACTCAACATAGAATAACTTACCTTAACCTTATTGGCAATATTGTTCCTAGACCATAACCTAAATATTATAGTCTAAACACAAAGTTTAGACTTAAAATTTAAGTCACAAAACAGTTGATTAAACAGTTTGCCACTGCAGTTTGCAGAACACAATCACGTTTATATAAATATAACCTAAATATTATAAATATGATAACCTCTTAACCTTAACCTAAAAAATGTTGAGCTGACCTAAGGGCAATTTAAAAACAAACAACAGTAATGCAGAGATGTGAAGCCACATTAGGGCATCCCCACTGAGCAGAGGAATTTACAAAAGACAGGCAGTCTTCAGCTATGAGTCAGTTGCCATCAACCACAACCCCTGAGTAAATGTCACAGTTTCAAACAAGATGCACTGCAGAAAACATGAATTACAACCACAATTTTTCTGTTAGAGCACACATCAACACACATCCCTCTCATACTGTATAACATAATGTTTTCAACCTCAAATTGTTTTTTAAATTAATTATTTCTTGTTGTTTTTCCCCTACAAACCAGGGGAACTTCTTTGTGGTTTGACTTTGGGGAAGGGGTGATTATGCCAGCAATTTCTGGAGATGTTATCAATGTGTTTCATGAGGATGCAGTGTGCAGCCTGTTAGTGAAAAGTGGAAAAAATTTGGAAAAGTTTAAATTCAACTTTGATTAGTCTGCCAATTACTTTTTTCAATCAATCAATTGATCAGTTGATAGTTTGGTTAATAAAATGTCCCAGAGCACAAGATGACATACAGTGCACCACAAGCTTTTCATCGTGGAAATGCTAGTTTTAGTATCCCATGACAGTAACTATACTCATTCAGACCCTGCTGAAACTTTGTGCTTTTAAAGAACTGATGTACAAAATATTACAAAATAATCAAATAAATTAATGAGGGGGTTGGCAGGTATGAACAGTCCTGCTCCCAAACCTGAGTAACAGGATGTTTAAGTTGTTCAAAATAGAGAATTCGCCGGCGTGGTGTTGCTGTTGTCCATTCATGAAGGCAGCAGCCTCGGATCACATGAAAATCCTGCAATAAGTTAGATTTGTGAAATGCACTAATGCATGTTATCACTGTTTTAACCATGAAACTTTTTTTCTGTAAATGATTCTTGCTTTAAGTTTGAATATATGTTAATAAAATGTATGTTTGATAATAATCTTTATTGTGCTTTATTAACTAATTTTATTTACTAATCGCTTTGCTGTAATACTGTGTACGCTGTGGAATAATATAGAAAAGTTTCTGTGAAGGTTGGTATGGTGGCTCACAGGTTGGGTGTAGGCCTCTCTGTGGAGTTTATATGTTGTCTCTGTGTCTGTGTGAGATTCCTCTGTTTCCTCTCACAGTCCAAAGACCGGTAAAATAGAAACTCCAGGTTAAATGCTAGTATGAATGATGGTTGAAATATTGTACTTTGTACTCCAACACATAATGTCTTTTATTGAAGAGCCAAGTAAAATGATGCAGTGTTTGAGTTAGAGCATCAACACTGTCAAATACTTTTAACAGAGCAGTAATGTAACACTATTTTATAGAATTATAACATTAGAAATCCCACAAGGACATTGGTCTCCCGGAATGCTGGTTTACTGGTGGTCCCCAGAGTTTCAGGAGTAGAATGGGAGGCAGAGCCTTCAGCTAGGAGGCAGACATCCTCTGTACCTTTAAGAGTAGGCTTAAAACCTTTTTGATAAAGCTTATAGTTAGGGTTGGCCCAGGCTTGAACCATCCCTTAATTATGCTGCAATAGGCCTAGACTGCCGGGACATTTCCCATGATGCACTGAGCTTCTCTCTCTCTCTCTCTCTCTCTCTCTCTCTCTCTCTCTCTCTCTCCATCAGCATGGATTCATATCCCATATTACATGTTAATAACTCAATATCTTCTAGTATGGACTAGACCTGCTCTATATGAAAAGTGCCTTGAGAAGAATTTTCTTGTGATTCGGCGCAACAGATAAAATTGAACTGAATTGAATTGACACATACATTCAATTAAACATACACATCAAACCACTTTCTTTTAATAAAGTCAGATTTGCCATGGAAATGTGCACACATTCTGTTTTGCAAATGGACTGAACATGCTTCTACTTTACAAGATGCTTCCCTGAGAACATTTATTACATTCTTAAAAATACATACATGTATGCCGTTTGCAGTGGTGTTGAACTAGATTGCACTACAGTAAGGGGGATTTTTTATGTTTTGGCACTGCAAACTATAACCTAAGTGATAAGTACATGGTAAAATAATACCTCTGTGACAGAGTTAATGAAGTAAACATTATTATATTTATACAAAGTAGAATTAATTAAATTGGCATTAAATTTTACAGGTGTGCCTGGTAAAGTTGGCACTGATTGTATGTTTTTATGTATGTACATGCGTATGCACGTGTTGCCTCGATATGAGCCTTCACTGAATTTGACTTGGTTATTTCAGCAGGATATTTCTGTCACACCAAAATGAAATAAATGCATCAAAGAAAACTGCTTAAATTAGATAAATGCATGTAACTTCCATGTGCACACATAATATATCACTCAAAAGTGACAGAAAAATCCTTGTGTAGTTCTCATTTGAGGATGAAGAAATGGAGGACAGTGGGTAACAGCATGACACTGTAGTTGAATACAGCTACTAATTTAAAAGCATTGAAACCATGTAAAAGGAAAGTTGATCAAGAACACAATGTGGTGGTGCCACTGCACAACATCACATGCTTGCAGTACATTAAAGACTGATTTGATGTTACAGCAAACACACATTAAGGAAAGCTAGAAGGTGCTGTTCTGTCGAGCCAGAATGTAATCCATTTTCTTTTTCCTTTTAGGTTTGAAGAGAATGTAGAGGAAGATGGAAACCACTGTCAGGAAGCAAGATATGGCCACTGCAGCTACCACCAGCCATGTAAATTTGGAGTCTGCAAAGAGAGGCAAAGGTAAATGAATGTTTTGATATTCAGTAGGGGCTATGGAAAATAATGCCACTGTATTAGATCTTGGATTGGCTATTATTTAAGATAACATGCTTTAAGTTATTTACTGAGATCTTAGAATATAGTGACATTTCTAAAATGGGTAAAAACCACTAGTAGTTCCAGATGGGTTTCAACATTTATTTTAGCCTAACTTATTTGGAAGCAAAATCTCAAGATTATTACCCAAACTGCTCATTTTAAACATCCATCTCAGTTTATCATGGATAGTTTCTTGCCCAGTCACATGATGATCAGTATGGTCATGTTGGTGTGTGCAGTATTGTCATGTTACCAATCTTACCCTCTAGTTGAAACTGTGCCACAACTTCCTGTCTTCCTCCTTGGTTCTGAGTGATACACTTCAGCTCTGTCTTCACATTTTCTTCTGTCATCTCTACAACAACTAGCCTCAGTTCAATCTGGCAGCCTCCAGACACCTTCGATACCCTAGGAACGCACAAAAAGCAACTTACTTGTGTCCAATTTACCATAAGTCCCCTATTAGTAGTCCTACTCACATCTGGAAAATCTTTGCACATCTGTCAAAAAAAATAAACAATTACCTCCTCCCTCCCTGTAGAGCCCACTCATTGAGGTATGATGACTCCACTGATTGGCCATTGACCAGCCACATGACCACAGTAGAATCTGCCATTTTACATTCAGTGAGCACCTTGCAAAACAAATCCAGTCCCGAACCTAAACAAAGTCAAAGAGGTAAATTGACACTGGAACTTTAAACAGTCTGTTTCTTCATTAAAGCAACAAAATGTTACTTGTGCTGTGCAACAGCCGCCGCTGCAGCCAGGAGTGGTAATTATCTCTGTTGGACTTGGAGTCCAAGTCATTAAGCAGTTTCAATTTACAGAAAATAAAGCGTATTGACTGCGTAGTCCCACTCACAGAACTGAAACATGGCTGAACAGTGTATATTCCTCATGATCCCTGGTTTCTGTAACTGGAAACACTGTTGCTGTTACAAACACTGCAAACTATGTTTAGAATTTCTTGATATTTTCAAGGTTTCCTTGCTGGATAATGGAAATGATTGCTGGTTTTTAATGTCTTCCAAGTCTTTTTAACTGATCTACAGTTTGGTAATATTCCTACTTGGAGGGCCTGATTCAGACAAATTAAATCGCTGACAATCACTCATTTACACGTCTCACAGGAGATCGTATGCTCTCACTAAAGTTATATGGTGTAAGAACAGACATTTTGGATATGGACTGGGAATGACACCCTGTCCCTGTTAAGTCAGTATACAATCAAAATGACTGTGACTTGTTTTAAGGTAAACTAGTTACATAATGTTTCTGTAGTGCATTTTGCACATGAGCAAATCTGATATATTAGGACTCAAAAATCCATTTTATCACTCACCATGTGGACTTTCAAAAATGGTTCCATTCAGTGGCAAAACAATCACAGGTGGTGGAATTATTGGAGCTAAGACATAAAGACAAAAAACATTTAATCAGTAGATACAAACATTAGGAATAAAAACAAAAGCATATAAGCAATATGGTAGCAACAGCATTACATTTTTGTGCCCACAGGGAAAAGTAAAGAATGAACATATACACACACCAAAAAACAAACAAACCACAAAAAAAAAGAAACAATAAATAATTCAGAAAAGCTCACTGTGAGCAGTGCTGTCGCTACTGCTGTTGTCTAGCTCTGGGTCAGATGTCATAGAGAGATCAGGGACAGTGGTAGTGATTGCTGGATCTGTACCTAGTGGACACAAATTAATACATAAGGACACAGATGTGAACAATTACACCCAGTTGGCCAGTAGAGGGCAGTGCATGCTAATAAGTTATGGTGTTGTGAGGAAGTAAAATGGCATTTCCTATTAATACATATGATTAGAACTCATGACCCCATAATTACAGCAATTTTGGTGACATATCACTCATTTTATTTTATTTCTAAACATTTGCTGTCATTCTGACTCAATTTGTGGATATTAAAACTCGATCTGAATGATCTTTTTATCAAATCAAATAAAAATCTGCAATTACCTTTTGCATTCTTATCATTAAATGGAGCAAAAACAAAAGTGTTGTTTACGCTAATCTGCAAAACAAGTAAGGCACAGCCTACTCTGTAGCAGTGTGCTTCATCAAGCACTGCATGCACAATATACACTTGGTTGTATTTTTAAACCTGGAATTAATAATAAATATTAGAAAAATAATGCCAATCTTCATTTATAGGAGTATTTATAATTAGGTTTCTAAATGAAATCTGCAAGAGAAATATTTTAAATAACATACTGATTTACCCAACTCTCCTCAGCAGTGCTATTCATAAAAGAAATTATGTCTGTTATGACATCACACATCACCTACCTTGCACATGGAGCCGGAGGATTCTGCTGACTTTGTACTCCTGGTGATTGATGAGCACTGTGAGCTGGCAGATGTAGACACCTGCATGGGATCGCCTCACAGCAGGGATCATTAGTTTGCCACTGTCCTGGCCAAAGGGGGCAATGCTGTCTGTGGAGCTGGATTCCTGTCAGAAAGCCACATACTGCATCACTCATGGGTAAAGTAAAGCTCTCAAGCTAAAATGGTTTGGTGTCGGATCTAGCTGAATAATGGTCAGCGTGCACATTAATGGGCCATTAACCAATGTATGATTTTTGTAGACCTCTACTGGCAGGTAGCAGAAATAACAACAGAATTCATCTCCTTCCTTACATGTACTGTGACTCCTCTTCCCTTGAGCTATATAGTGTCCACTGACATGCACCACAATATCTTACTGTTTAAATTTTTAGCTCAAACAGTTATAACAAATTATTTTCACCTAAAGCCTCTTGCTGAGATAATAAGTTATAACACAGATTCTCTTTTATAGCTGTTAAAAATATTGACCACAGTGGAAACCTCTGGAAAAAAATCTTTGATTGTGCGATACATGAATGCATTAATTTGACTGGACAAGATCTACACCTTAATAAGCACCTTTTTTTTTGGGTAACATTGATTAATTGTAATTCAACAATAGTGTCTTTTTATTATTAAAGTCTTATTGTTATAAAACAAGTACAAGAATGTGCCTTCAGTGCCTTTTTTTTCAAATTTCAATTTTTTTCAAATCTTGAAAATAAATGATGGTTGAACTAAACTGATTTGCACTGGCAATTGACTGAAGTTTAGGACTCACAAAGTTTAAGTTTAGAAGTTTAGAAATCACAAATTTTAAAATGTGAAACAGACTAAAGGGCAGAAAAATAGTTTTAAAAGATTGCAAACTGACCCAACTAGTCATTGAACTATTGTTGCTGATCAACATCCAGTATAAAAAGTATTTTTCTTCTCTCACCTTGTGCCACTCTATCAGTCTGTCTGTCTTGTTGAAGTTATCTAGAGATGGACATTTGAAATTCAGCGTCTCTCCCACTACAAGTGGGATGTTATAGGACAGTTTCTCCATGTCCAAAGATGTAGACTTGTACACATACAGAGTGATGCTTCCAGTTACACAGTGGGTTCCATTTCTAGAGAGAAAAGTAAGGAAATTTTAAATTGCAGGTAGCAAGAAAGTATAGCAAGTAAAGATATAATTTTTCACCAACAAAGTTTGAATCTGCATAACGGCATGCAATATGCCTCACTGAAATCTCTCTGAGCAAAAATATAAAATCTCTGCTAGTTTCAGAGATGCTGTTTTGTTGCCCACTCTGAACCTAAACTCTCTACAGAGGAAGGTAAGACAAAGGGCAACCTTTTGAAAGTCTGAACATCAAAGTTCATTTCCTTCCTGGGAAAACCCACCAGCTTATTGATTGGTTGCAAGACTATAAACCATTTGCAAAAGATGTTCAATAGAGCATAAAGAAAATGGTGTGAGAAGTGCTTTAAGTCTTGATGGCTACCTGTAAGTGCAGATATAGTCCCCTGAGTCTGAAGCCTGAGCTGGAAGGAACCACAGTTGTTTGTTTCGCTGCTGGACACGCCCATCACCCTCATAGGCCACATGCTCTGTCCCATTGTCTTTGGTGATGAGGTACCTTGCTGTTGGTGGGGCAAGGTTGCGAACTTTGAGCTCTCTCTCGAACAATGAGAAGGAGAGGATTACAGCTTCGCCCTCCACTCTGAATATCTGCACCTCTGGAGTCACCAGGTAACAGCTGTCTGCAGGGAAATTATTATGGTTATGGCAACATATTGTTGTTGTTTGCCCTTTCACCTACAGAAATTGTTTAAATGAATACCAAGAAATTAAAGATTGTCCAGAGCTGAATTTTTATGGCCATGATTTTACAGTTTCATAGCAGTTATATCTATTGTTTCCATGATAACCTCGCTTCCCTATAGCTTGCCTCACTTCAGCACAGGCGACTCAAGCAAGTTTTTAATTATGTATAATTAACAATATGTGCAGCTACATAAAATACAGCATGCTCACCTTTCGTAGACAGAGGAGGTAATGGAGGTCTTCCATAAACGTATTCAGTGATGACTACTGCAAATATCAGTGCCAACCGGACCATAATTGCAGTCTGTAGGGACATACAAATCTGAAATAAAAGATCCACCAACAATACTTGAGTTTAATACTAGGAAGTAGAGATGAAGGCATGAGAGAAGGGCAAACCAGAGGAATCACAGTAAGGATAACAAAATGATGCTGAGCTTTATTGACGTTTAGCTTTAATTTAAACTCATTTATAGGTTGTAGATGAAACCTGTGACATCACAGGAGTCATCATCTGGCACTCCCATTCATCCCGCCCCCACACTCGGCAGCTAGATTTAACCACAGGGATTTACCAACAGTGACACATAAGATGAGTCATATTGAATGGCTAAAGGGCATTTATATCAGAGGTCAGCAAAATGTAATAACTAACAATAATAATAAACATTTTTTAAAAATATTAATTTATGTTTCTAATTAATTCTTTCTAATCAAAAATTGAGATCTGTTTTTCTACTGTACACATCTTTAATGGTTCAAGAAAACATGAATAAATTAGTAGATGATAATAGTTAGTATTAAACATGTGTCTTTTAATTTTTGAAAGCAGGTGTCCCCTGTGATTTTTGATGATTGATGATTTTTATTTACACACAGAAGAGGGCACTTAATGCCATAGAATATTTATTTGTTCATATATTCATTAGATATGTGCATTATCAAATCTAATGTAATTAACCATGTTCCATATGCAATTGACTTAATTTAACATACTTTATATTGTATTAAGTCATACAAAGTTATCTCTTCTCCATGTTATTCTGTTCTGTTCAGTTTTAGTTAGGCCTCTGTCAGACAGGAAGATAAACTCCTGGGTTCATTCAGAGAATTTTTGCTGCATAGTTAAATAATTTCCATGGAAACTAGCTGATTTTCACTTCTGCTTCTGTTCCCTTGCCTGTGATTACAGGATCAGCTGACAGCAGGCGGCACTAGCTCTAGCTCTAACAGACACACACAAACACACACACACACACCCTGTCACTGACATAATGCATTCCCTAGCCCCTTACCCTAACCTTAACTATCACAACTGAGCCCTAAAAGACTTATAACTCAAACAGCTATTTTAATTGTCAGACATCACAGGTATAGTGAGCTCCCAGCCTTCAGACCCCACAAATATAGTAAAACAAGCCCATGTTGGTCTTTCTACAGGTGTGAGGACACTCACTGACATAATGCCTCCCCTAGCCTCCCATCCTAATATTAACCATCACAAATAAATATATAAATTTAAACCTGATTCTAACCTCAACCTTAAAACGAAGTCTTGACCATCAAACAGCCTCATTGTAAGGACCAAACTTTCTCCACACAACTATAGAAGGACAAGAGCACACACACACACACACACACACACAAATCCTTTCCCCGAAAAAATTGTTTCAGTATGTCATCAAGGGGCAATTCCATTCATAAAATCTGTGGGAGTGCCACTGGTGTATACGCATGAATGACAATGCATTAAGCATGACATTATCTGGGATAATATATTGCAGATGGATAGTATCGATTAAAGCAAAACATATCCTGTTTGAAATCATCTTTAAAGACCAAATGCCTGACAATCTGTAATTTCTTATTGTTTGCCAATTATATAATTCACGTATTATACTGTAAGACGGAGGGTGACTCAGTTTCTGTCTAATAGGAGACAGATAATGAACCAGTTTCAGTGGTCCTCATTGCAGTACTTTGGCTGCTTTTGAATTGACTGTAAATGTGACATTGTGTTTTTATGATAAAAATAGATATATGTACACAAACAATACATGAATATATACATGTATATATTTAGAAATTATGGATTGATTATGTGGTTTTGTCAACTGATTATTGGCTGAATAAATTTAGAAATTAGACTAAATTATTTTTCAAATTCACTATCTATAAGCCAGAAAAAAATAAGAAGTGTAAAAAATATTCACAAGTCGCAATATTATGATGTAAAACATAATGCAGTAAAAGTATAAATATAAATACAAATGTCAGTCTATGTATATACACTGTTGCTCATAAAGGTGGAATAATATATTTTGTACCTCTTCTCATGAAATGATTGTGACAATGTGATTTATTCTTGATAAATCGATATTCTTGATATTCTTGATTCTTTTTAAAGCAAATTTGGTAACTGGGACTCAGTATGTAATCATTGCACCTGGTCAAAGATAATTACTGATGTGTATAAATAGGAATAAAAAGAGTAATGTGTTTGAAAAAGGTATTCCAACCCTATGGGCAACAGTGTACATTATGCAAAATTATATTATTATATTTAGATATTGTAAATAAACATATATGATATACTGTATAATACGTAAAAGCAGTGGTCATTATCATAACATACACACATACATATGCAGATATGTATATAGATTTATGCATATGGAATATACAAATACACATGTATATAAACATACATAGATAAAACGAATAAAATCTATGCATGTACACTTGTATATTATTACACCTACAGCAATACAGTGTACTCACGGTGTATAGGAGAGCGTGGCCGTGTGACAGCGAGGACAGGCAGATGTGGTGAGAGTGTGGACTTAAGCAGCATGTAGTCAGGGGGAACCTGCACTCTCTTTTCAAGGTTCCCACCCCTCTGAGATGGAAATTTCTGAGGTTTCCCAATGTAACGCAGTGTACTGTACAGCTCATATGTGCTGACTCTTCAACACACTCACATACACACACATACATTGTAGGGGAAAATGTACAGTTTTTGCCACTCAAGGATATTTCCTGCATTTTGTTCATTTTGAAAAAAGCCATTGGTTTAGTTTTACAAGTGTTTACAACTGTTGTTGCTGTTCTGACATCATCAGCCTCTTGCGTCAGTGGTGGACATCTCTATGTTTGTTTTAGCACAAAAACACACACTTAGACGCACATACCACACATGAGAGAAAGAGTGGTTGCTCACCCAATTTATAAAAAACATAGTCTCACTACTAGCATTATCTAGCCATGCAGATGCCCAGTTTTTGAGATATTAGTCTCTGGCATTTCACCCCAATACAGTGGAAGTGTAAAGAAATTTATTTACTTTGTGGTGGTGGTCTTGGGTATCCTTTTGAACTTTGGTCAGAGCAAGGTTAGCTATTTACCCCTGCTTCAAGTCCTTGTGCTAATTGTTAAGATTAACTAATCACCTCCTGGCTCCAGTTTCATGCTTGACACACATGAAAGAAGAGATATTTGGGGTGGCTGTGGCTCAGGAGGTAGAGGGGTCGCCCACTAATCAGAGGGTTAGCGGTTTGATCCCTGGCTTCTCCAGTCTGTGCCGAAGTATTCTTGGGCAAGATACTGAACCCCATGTTTCCCCCAATGTGTGAATGGGTGTGCATGTGTTAGAGTGCTTTGTAGAATACAGCAAGTGCTGTATGAATGTGTGTGTGAATGGGTGAATGTGACACGTAGTGTAAAGTGCTTTGAGTGGTCGATACGACTAGAAAAGTACTATATAAGTAGAAGTCCATTTACCATATTGATCTTCTAATCTAACTCTCAGAAAGAAAGCTAATTATTATATGCACTTTTGTGCAATTATATTACTGTTGTACAGCTATATGTTGGGGTCAAACTGGAGGAGTAAGCTTACAGGATGTGGTGACAGTTTCTGTATTTTTTCTTCAGCATTTATCCATCATGATTAGTAATTACCAATCATACTATAATGAAATGTGTGACACTCCCTAATTGTCTTGTAAGGCAGTACGTGAGTATGCACACACTCATCAGTACAGGTGGCATTTGATAGTGTAAGTATAAACCAGGGAGGAGTGGCAGTGTGGGTTTTTGGGATAGGTTTTTATGGTGTGACACAACAGATTTCTGCTACCAGACCCAGCCATTTTGTTAAGAGGAGCTTTAAGCTTAGCCTGGGTTCAGGTTTTCTTGAAAACTTGACTGAAGCAAACTGCCTTAAGAAGGAAAAAAAACTGTCACTCAGTCAATCTTTCCTGAAAAAAAATGTTTAAAACAGCTGTGTAGTATTGGTGTGACTCACTGCTCGATCATTGTCCCACACAGAAACGAGGGTATCCATCATTTTGCATTCTTGTACATTACTCATTTTTGTTGACATATTGATCATGATTGGACATTTTCCAATATAGACAAAATTATGCAGATGACATGGACACTCAATGATGCAAGCTGTAGGGAGGCACGTTTGTCATGGAAACAATTAACATAACTCAGGGAGGGGGTTGCTGGCTGAATTTCGAGGAAGTGCCATATTCTATGTTTTATTGAGTCTGAGGCGAAGCAGAAAATGTATTTTGTTTAAATTTGTGCTTGGTCTGTTTGGATTAACAGCGAGTGATTCTAAGCAGAACCGCCCACATGACAGAGATTCTGATGTCATCCCATTAGGGTGTGGCCACACTATAATTTAATATGTGTCTGTCTGCCGTGTGTTTTCACAAATTGGTTCATGAAACCAGTCAAAGATGACTTATTCTTTGTAATATGGTGTATTATCATGTTAAATGTAACCATTAGAAGTGGGAAAGGGTAGCCTTGAAGGGGGATGCACATGGTCAGAGACAAAACTTAGATAGCCTGTGGCACTGAAATGACTGATTGGTATTAAGGGGCCCAAAGTGACTGAGCAGAAATCAAGACCAAGCTATATTTTTTCACTCTTCACTGTCCAGTTTTGATGAGTCTGTGCCCACTGCAGCCTCTACTCTTGGCTGACAGAAATGGAACCCAAAGTTGTCCTCTGCTTGTAGTCCCTCCACCTTAATGTTCGACATGTTCTGCATTCTGAAATGCTTTTTTTCACACCACAGTTGTTAAGAGTGGTTAACTGAGTTAACATAGCCTTTCTATCAGCCTCAACCAGTCTGGCATTCTAGAGTAAATTCTAGGGACCGTTGTGCTTAAAAAATCCCAGGAGATAAGCAGTTTCAGACAGCCCATGTGGCAGTCATACAGTGGTCACACTTTCTCCTCTTAATGTGAACATTAACTCAAGCTCCTGGTGCCCAGCGATGCCACAGTCACCACTTTCTTGTTCTTGGTTTTTGCCACCATTTTGATTTGATTTTTAGCACGCATGCACAGAATACTTAGATGACAATCTATTGCACATGTATGGAACACTTCCTCCAAGCAGAGTATAAATGAAAACAACTATGCGTCCATGGTGTCAGCGACTGTTTTCATGCATGTCTGCAAGGGAGTATAATTGAGGTCTTAGGGTTAGGGTTAGAAGGAGAGAGACATGTATATTCAAGTACTGTGTTTGTCAGGTGTGTTCTCCTAGTTGCACTAATGTAGCCTCAAGCAACTAGTCTCAAGTAGAGCTACAAAAGTCAAGTCTGGAATGCTCACTAATTTTCTAACTCCACACCATCTGCAGAATTTTATCATTAATTGGAATGTGTTTATTATTGTATTTTTGGTATGGGAGGGTAAAGATAAATACAGAATGAGCAATAAGTAAGCAAAAACAAGCCTTTCACATGCAGTGACAATGTTCTTCCAGTATCTGGTTAAAAGGTGACAGACATAGAACATACCGTTCATTAATATCTAATGGCTGGTCATTGAGAAAGCAGGGGATGTTGCATATTTTGGGAATTCTCCAGTTCGCCTCATTATCTGTGATATACTGGTGCTCAATAACACTGGACAAATGACTAAACAGTTTGTAAAGCCTGCTTTATTTTTCATCTGCTAAGGAATTTACCTTCCAGCCATTCAACAACTGGGTATGTTACACTGTGGCCAAGTGGACCAATTTCTGTTTAAGAACTATTAATCAATTGGATAGCAGAATATCTCTGCAAATGGTGGGATCTATAAATTAAATATTCTGGTGAAACAATTGATTTAACATCTTAAAATTTGCATATTTTTAAGATCCAACACAGTAGGGCTTCATGGAAAGATCTGAAGACAGAAGCCTGGTCCCACAGGAAATGAATGTGAAATATGACACCACACTGCATGGACTCAACCAGAGTAGTTTTTACCATTAAACCTTCCCCAAACTATGACTAAAGCAATGCAATCATAGCTTAACCAGATAATCTTACCCTAACTGGAAATTGAGATTTAAAAAAAAAATCAGAAATGTGTGGCACTATTTTTGTTTTTATCTGAGAACAGTATCAACTTCTGTAGGATATGCCAAAGACTGCAAATGAGATGGTGGCTGCAATAATATCAGTCAAATGATACAAACAAAAATTGTTGTGGATCTTTAAGGAAAGTCTCTTCTATTTTTTATTTCATAGTAGAAGAGCAAACCCCTCCCCTCCCTCCCTGTTACAACATTAAAGCAGCAACTATTTTACCTTAAAATAACAGCATCAAAAACATTTTGATGGTACATTGACCTGTAATTGGGATGGTCATGTCTCTTTCATTCCTGCTCCACATTCTGACCCCTATTCTTGCACTGTGCAGCTTCAGTTGAGCAGGTATGATCTCCCAAGAAAAGTGCATAACGGTAATGTAGTGGAGAGTGACACACATGCACTCCAAATAATAAGCACTCAGAGAGAACCGGTAAAGACATGGACACAGGCAGTATAAACCTTAGGGATTCTTAATATCAATAGTTAGTATTTATTATTAAATTAAATTAATAAAAATCTAATTAGCTAATGTTAGCTAATAAAATATACCCATCTCTGTCTCTTCCTTTTTTTCCTCTTCTTCTCTCTCTCTCCCTCTCACTTCAACCAGGTTTAACTACTATCTCTACTTCCTGTAACCATCATCTCAAATTTAAAGCCCTCTGCAGTCATGTGACTGCAACTTCATGATGCTGCAGTGGTGGAAATAATTTTCCAGTGACTGCTGCCACAAAATGTATACAGCAAAAACACTGCTGACAAAAAGTTTGTGTCTTTGTCATAACTCAGTGATGAAATCCTACCTCACCGCGAAGTTAGGGTCTTCCCACCCGATGTATCAAATCATCGTCTTTTAGGGGGCAGATGTATTTGTTCAGTGAATAGACAATTGGAGGTTCAGTTAAATTAATAGGATTTGTTTTCTGTACAAGAGCTGTAGGAGTATGCTGCTTCCACTACCCATAACCGCTCAGACTTGGAGTCCAAGAGAATTTAATGCACCAGCATCCTGTAACATCCTGTGGCTACAGAGGGCATTGTTGGTTAGAAGTTGGTTAAAGTCATTTTAGGCTTTGGTGACAAAAAACAAAAGCAATGAACACTTTAACGCTGCTGCACCACAGCAGCTAGCGATTGAGAGACCAAACAGTTGTGTGCACCAAACTACATGAACTATGTAAATTGAATCTAAAAACCCCATCATCCAGGCAACTAACTTTTCATACCAATAAATGACCCCTTAAGATTGTCAGAAAATCACATTTCACATCACAAATCATTACTTCTCTTTTCAGCAGCACTCAGACACCTACTCACACTGAGATCAGACATAGAAACACCACAGGATGGCCTCAACAAGAAGTCAAAAATTACAACACAGAGATAATATTTGAGTGAATGGCTAATACAGTGTTACTATGAATGATTGGACAGTTTACACATTGTATTGCTTGAGTGCAGATTGTAGATTTATGTGAAAACAAACAACTTTAAAAATATATTTCCATGGAATTATGACATAGCAGTCAGTAAAACTTAAATCTGTTAGAATAGATCATACAAAAGCGCAGCTGTGCTAGTAATTTTCCAGTTAGCCAACATGTTACAACATGTCTTTTTTCAACATGGTTTGTATGTGTGTTTGTGGAACAAACAGCAGCAGAGGCCTATTAAAGACAAAGGACAAACTATTCTTTTAAAATTACTTTTAAAGTTTATTCAAAGAAAAAAGCCTTCAGGAAAATACATGACTTCCTGTCATACACAGAGAGGACATAAGTTAGAGTAGCATGGCAGAAACAGCAGAGGAAAAACATGTCGCCTCACGTCCAAGCCTGCAGGGAACGTTACTGCAATGTTTCCACGTTGAAGCAGCGTGATGTGAACATGTGAATACCTGAAATGAACAACATGTGTGTTCTTTATTGTTTTGTAAGTAGGTGATTTAGTAGGGTAAGGGACATGACAAAAAAATTCGAATATCCAATAAAAAACAGGCTCAATGAGCAAAAATAAGAATTAAAGAACCAAGACGCATATGCGTTAAACATAAATACTGTGATGCACATTAGTGTAACAAAACATTGCTCCTGTAAACATTTTCTCCACCTAAGGTGAGCGGAATAATATTAAACCACCGCAGTCGCATATTTACGTGTACGTAGACTTACAGAAACAACAGAAACTATAGTTAAGCCTCTCCACTAGCTCTAAAACTTAAGAATACACAATGCTTCAAGTGATTTTTTTTAAAAAAAGGATTTCAAATAGTGGTTTTCATAACAATATGCTTACATATTTTAAATGCTGCCCTCTTAGCACTTTTTCCAATGTGTGTTGGCAAGAGACTGCTTTTTCTCATCAGATGTAGGCTCAATTTTTTTTTTTTTTTAGCCCATTAAGAATATCAATAATAACCACAATGTTTTCATGAAGTCAATACAGGCCACTCATCAAGGCCTTGATGCAATAAGAGACACACACTGGGAACTACTGCACACCACAGACCTCAGACGACACAGCACTGGGGTCCAAACAGCTTCTCTGTACAAAGGGACGGGAGTGTCAAAACACTGCTCATGTGTGTAGTTGTTATTGTCAGGGGTAAAAACACATCCAAGGATAAACTTGTTTGTGACCTGACATGTTTAGACATGAAGTCAGAGCACCAATTTGAACTTTCCCTTGCCCCCTTTTTCTGTGAACAATGTGCAATCTTTTAGAGTTGTTGTGGAAACAGAGGAAAATCCAGCCCAGTAGATGGCCTGAAGGAGATCAATGCTGCAGTTTGCTGCTCAGTCTTTCACATATACAGACAACTTAAATAACAACTGGAGCAGGAAGTGGAGAGCACATAATAGACAAAACAATTCCTTCCCGAAAAAGTGGGTTTCCGTCTTCAGCTTCTTCACAAACAGCCAGGTGAGGAAAAGTTCTGCTCCATGTTGCCTATTTTGTGACACTTCATCACAATAACTCTGAAATCCAAGTGTTGAAGTCAAAGTGTTGAATTGATAAGGTTTATGTCCTCATTTGATGGAAAACAGTGCCTGACGTATGTGAGCAGACTCACAGAATGCCAGATAACCTTCCTCAGCTCTGACTCAAGGTGTTTGTTTCCTTATAGATTCTGACAGCTATGGAAAATGTTGCTGAAACAAATACAGATCTCCCTGCCCCCCAAATCCAGGAAAATATACATCTGACGTAGAGGCTTGGCTGCTGCAGCTTCAATCAACTTAAATCAATTGAACATCTAGGATTGATCACTTGTGACAAGATACAAAGCAAAAACATCATCTCATGCCTTGGACCACCACACAGTAAGTAAGTCTTTCTACATTCTTGACACTAGTGCATTGTATTCATACAAATGAAAAATGAAATGATTTGAAATAATGAAATGGAAGGTAGAATATTGTCTTCTAGAAAAAATCTACTGAATCAAGCCTGTTGACTGTACGTTTACCTCTCTGCCACAAAAATCTGCCTCTTTTGATGACAGTGAACTCTCTGACCGCACACACACATACTTACTGAACTTTCCTCTCTAGTTTATCGCTCCATTGTTTATTTATTTATTTATTTTTTCATTTATATTTGACTATTCACAGTAGTTCAAGATTCTTGAGTTGAGATACATTGGATAACCACCCACCCCGAGTTCAGTTTAGGTTGTCATGTTTGACTGGTGGGGGAAAACATGACCACTGACACTATCAAGAAGCTTAAATTAACTTTTATTGTACATAGACACCTTTTATTTATTTAATTTTTTGGACCATACCCACATCACTTTCTTCTTAGACAAACA
>NW_026116770.1:0-22147 GCF_001640805.2 Lates calcarifer
GCTGAGACCCATAAAAGAAAGAGCAAGCCTGGGCCTGAGATGAAAGGGGTGTCAGTCAGCATCTGCAACCACGTTGCCCACCTGCTCCAAATACCACATAACCAGATAGCTAATGAGATACCTGACTGGATTAGCAGAGGGATACTGGGATACAGTATTTCATTAAGGGTCACTGCTGGTTGGTTGATTCCAGTCCAACACTGGTATTGAGTGGTGGCAGGACATGGATGCAGCACAATGAAGTGATTATCTGTCACTTGACAATGCTGCCAAATACCAACGGTGCCATGTTGATTGAGCTGCTATCAAATGCCAGGATCTGTGGCTCTGGGGAAACAGGTGGTAAATGCTTATCAGAGTCTCAGGAGACCCCGTCCAGGTCCCCCCCGGTCTACAGATGCCTATCTCATATTATACGTAACTACTCTATTTTATTCTTTTGTGGACTTCTGCTTCATTTGCTGTGTTTCCATGCACAGAGGAACCTGGTTATTAGTCATAATTTGGTTTGGAAACACAGGTCTACAGGGTCTTCTCAAGTCTCAGATAATTAATTAAATTACTACAAACTTCAACCAAGCATTTAATGACCATGAAATACATTTTTTACTGTATCTTGGGTCTGTTTTTTTTTTTTTTTTTTTGGAAACAGCATAATCACTGGACCCACATCATCTTCATTTTTTAACGGGCCATGTACAGGTAATTAATGCATAATGTCATGACCACATATGCACCAATAATAAGTTGCCTAATTCTCACTAGGTTTCTACATGTTTATGTAGAATTTACCTGAAAGTAAGTTAGTTTGATTGTGAACAAACAATATGACAGTTATAGTTCAGTTAATAGTAGTAGTTCAGGAAATGTATTCAGTTTCAGAATTATTTTGCTGTTAGCAGCCAGTTGTTAACAGCCACATAATATTAAATGGCATTTTATTCATTTAATACATAGCACCTGTAGAGGAGATGGCCCATAGCTCCCCACATTCAGACCTGGTTGGGGTCTTATCCCCTAAGCCACAGGGGCACCTTTAGACCCTGGTTTGTTGAATAAAAGATGTCAAGGTCATGTTATATTAAGTTTGTAAAGATTTTCTTTGGGAACTACGGGCTCACCTGCAGCTAAAGTAAATTTCATTTGGGGATGGAAAGTTCACTTTTTTCAGCACTGACACACTGTGATGGCTTATGTTTGCAAGAGATTGAGCCAGCTAAGCCTGCAGACATGAACAGGTGTTCCAGCATACATCCAGCTTAGACTTGGACTATGGCTCTTTCCTCTGTTTCCTCAAAACCCCCAGGGAATCATAACTTACCGTTTGTTTCATGTGGCAAGGAGCAGTTGTGTTCTGTCAGTATTCTTGGAAAGACAACAGTTAAGTATATTTGGACTAAAACCACAGCGCTAAGCAACTGTATCAAAAAAACAGACGGTTGAATGTTTTATTATATGAGTCTTTTGGCTGAACTGATATTTTGAACTTTGTGAACCAATGGCTACCCTCAGTCTAGAGTGACAGTATATTCATTCTCTGCTTCTGTCCACCTGACAGAAAATGTAGGGGTGTTGCAACTTCTGTTAGATGAGTTCAGAAGCATAGAAAAATAAATTATGACTCCAGAGGTGAAATCATGTGAAGCAATGAAATCCTATTTTATTGACACTATTGTGTATCTGTCACACAGTATGTAACAGATGGTGAAAAAATGAAGGAAATTATTTATTTACCACAGAAAAACAAGCTGTGTAAAGTGTTTTCTTTAATTATCTGTTCATTCATTTATATATATATATATATGTTCACACATCTGCTCCAGGGTTCTCTTTCTATGGAGTATTTTATCTTAACTCTATTGCAATAACCTTTTCATTTTAGTTCTCATAAATTATTCCGCCTCTTGATATTGAAAATCTTTGCAGAATCCACTGTGTCTATATGCATTATAATATGTCATATTTAAGTATCCTGCATGGTGCCTCTGCATGTTTTGAAACCTCCCTCTTGGACATGTTCGATCATGGTCAGGCCTGAATGTTTGGCAGGTTGCTGAGATGACAGGGTGGTGAATAATAACCGTTTATGAGAAAGACAAATCAGCTCTTCAAGACACAAGTGGTAAATTATTATTATTAGGAGGACTATAGTGTGTTGTATAAAGTGATCCACATAATCCACAGATTATGTGTTGAGCTAAGGAGTTAGAAGTGAAGTGTATCGTTTCTTTTTGAATCTGTGATTTCACGTGAGTTACATGTACAGCGCCCTAAGTGTACAGTGTGATTTACAGAGCTGGTCTTTTGCTGTGTATCAGATCAGACATGTGCATGAGGATATTTAGCCTATAAGTACCCATAAACCTATAAATCCTACTCTGATAGCCCCTTATATTTAGAGAGAGGCACCAGCTACCAGCTGTTCTTCTCATCTGTGAAAGTTTGATTTCTCTTTTAAAGATGTATTATTTCTTTACTTCTTTACGTCTTCTCTGCATTAACACATATGTTTCAATCTGGCATTAATAATTCACATTTAGGTGCGGTCTTGTAGAAAGAGCAGCACCTGCAGAAGCCACCATTGGTTAGCTGTAGAATTTGTGAATTGCTGTAGGCTTACATGTGCAACATGCTTGGATTGCTGGTGAGTGAAATAGCTGCTCAAAATGAATAAATTATTTAAAAATCACACATCGCCGCTCCTCACACTCAACCACAAGTATTACGAAGTAAGAGGATAGGTTCCTTGCAAGGTTAATTAGCTGTACTTTCAGTTCAAGTCAGCGGCTTACCAGTGAGGTCAATATTAGTTGTCAAATAGCAGGAAAACAGTTTCCAAATTTGGTTTTGAAAATCACAAAAAAAAGGCAGCAGATTTAGTGGCCTGCTGATTTTGGCATTGCTCTTCCCAAACAAATAAAAAGCCAGCACTGTTATTCACAATCACCGGTTGCCATGGGCACTTGACAATTAAATGGAGGCTGAGCTGAGTGCCGCTAATACTACTGAAAGTAACATTAGCATGGCTCTGATCTAGCACATGAAAGCGAGACGCGCCAGACTTGCTTCGGCTTCACCCAACTGGAGATACTTACATGGTCTAGACACACAATGCTGGCAGAGAATCCCTCCCTTTAACTATGGGGTGGTCACCATGGATACCACATACTCAACACCAATTTCTATTACTCTCCACATGGCACTGTGTGAAGGCCACACTACCTCAGAAATCCAACTCAAAGCATCAGAAATGAAAGCTTTGGCTCAGGCTCCTCATGCCTGGTGAACTATCACAGGATGGAGGTCATGATCAAACTGACTGTTATTAACTTCATCTTGCCATGCATGGGCCAGGAGTGTGGCTTTGAATAAGGTGAAAAATTGAAAGGTGTAACTGGATTATGAGGGAGTTTAATATAACCAGAACAGACACATCGTCAGTGCCACAGCAGAGCTTCCATATCAGAGTCCATGTGTTACTACAACCCTGCATATGTGCATTCATTCATGAGGTCTCTGTGCATAAACACAATCCTGTGCATACACTACAACCTCAGAATGCCTCAATAATTCAGAACCGAAAGTTTCTCTGCCTGTTTCTCCTCTCTGTTTTTATCAGATATTCCTTTTGCTTGGTTGCTCTCCGGGGAGCAACAGTGCAAGGCTGGAGAATTTCAATCTGGTTTATTCATTTCCCCCTCTTCCATCTCCATGTCAGTCTGGATCAAACAGTGGCATCTCGTCTGCTCCAACTCACCTAACCTGCTGTGGCCAAGGTTTTTTTTTTATTTCTCTTCTTCTTCTTTTAAGAATTTTTAAGAATTGGCTAGGTTGTTTTTGAAAAAAGCAGATATAACAAGTTACCTGAGCTTTCTGTTGCAGTGTGGCATATAAAGGACAAAATGACCATTGCACCTTGTTCCCATACACTGTAAAAAATAAATGTTTCTGGCCATTTATACACCAATGTCTGAAACTTTGTCACGTCATAGCAAAAGAAAGGGGCAAAAATTAACATCCATCAAAATTCAATCACTGTCAATCAGAGCTGGAATCAATAAATACCAGTGACTGCTGCAGAGTCATTTGATTGTTGATCCTGAAGGGAACATAAATGTACCAAACTTAAAAGTAATCCATACGATATCTCTGAGACTTTTGGTTAAAACCAAAAACATCAACCTTATGGTGGTGCAAAAGGAAAGAACATGTGATCACCAAACGTTAATGTTATGAATGACTGTACAAAATGTGAAATATTTCATTCTGAACCAAATTGGTGGGCCTACAAACCTGTATTGGAATCCCTAGAGCCACGGTACCAGGATGGTTAAAAGTAAAACTAGATGTCCTCAAGTAAATAATACAACAAATAAATATACAAACAAATACATTTGTCCGATGTGTTGAAATTGTTTTAACTCAGTAGTTTGGTAATTGTTTCTTTCATTCTGATTCTGAATAAAGTGTGGTGAAGTCTGCAACCTGGGCAGACTCTGGAAGTTTGCAGAAAACGAGGGTTCTTGCAGAATCCTGGATTTGAACAGCCCCACTGCTAGCTCAGTGAATCTGCAAGTGCAGGGAGGTATGGACATTCTGATTCAGACTACATTTCATAGCTACTTAAACTGACTGCTGCATGTTGTGCACAGAGTCTTGTCATTAGGTTGTTCATGGCTGATAAGAAGAACATCCCACTCCTGGACTAATTTTCACTTCACCTCACTTCACTTTAGTGTCTCTTCAAATGAAACTCACCTTGCAGCAGCAGTAAAAGAGACAAGAGATATGCCATATATTATGTAAAAGCCAGCAAACAAGCCAGACACCTGGAGGGAGGAGACCAGTTGCCAGCGACTCTGCAAGTAAAAGAAAAAACTGTCTTATGCCACAGTTAGCAATTGTTCCTGGAAAGACACTTCAACTGATCTCTGTGTGTTGCTGTAAATAATACACCATTTCCTTATGACAGGCACATTTCCCTGTCAATGGACCACCAGTGTCTTCCAGCTGCTTGTGATGTAAATACCCACAGCAGGAAACCCCAGGGGTGAGGTACAGGTAATGGTCAAAAGAGTGTGTGTGTGCATGTTTGTGTGCATATGCGATGGGAGGTGGTCTGTGTGGGGCTGTGAGTGTGTGTTTGCATTAATGTGCATAAGAAAGAGAGCAAAAGAAACACTGAGACAAGAAGTGGGTCAAAGAGACAGAGCAGGACTTCTGTCAAGCACGAGTTGTGTCAGTCACATCAGGCTGGGTCAGAGGTCACTGAGCAGCACGCTCACTGCAACCTCTGGTGATGTTTGAAAGTGTTTGTTTGCTCAGGCTGAAAATGGGATGGATAGATCTGTTTCTGTAGGCCGCGAGCAATTCTTCTTTACTGAGAAGTCGGTCAGGTTTTTTACGTAATAGACAACTCATAACTGGGGAATGTTTAAATGTTGTGGCATTCAGTTTGATTGATGTGAGCAACAAGCAAATCAAATGCCTACATCTGACACAACTTGTTAGCAAGATGTTTAAATCTGTGCAAATTAGCAACATTTACAATGATCAGTTCTTTAGCCAAACAAGTGGCTTAATTCAACTCAGAATTTGTTGTTTTCAATTTCAGAGCTGTTCTGCCTCGACATCTTTTGATTTGAAATGATGGGTTAAATAAATGTACTGCTGAGATATAATTGATTTCATCATTAGTTTAAGTAAGAACATGATTTGTTTATTAGTAAGCATCACAGCTCTTATGCACTTAGTACACTTCCACTTTAACAAACTGAGTCAAACTCTGTCAAATAAAGAACTAATATGTGAGACTGAGCATCAGTACAACTAAACTGTTCATGATTCAATTTAATAAGTTACGTTTATTGAACTTAACTTAGCTAGTTTTACATTTTCACATCTCATGACCTGACTTTGAACTCAGTAATTAAGTTTAGCGTACTTAATAAAATGCAAATGGGGACTGTCTCATCCACTGTGCGGAGTAGTACCAGAAGGTTCCATAGAGAAGAAGGAAGAGGCTGTGCACTGCTCTTTAATGGAAGCGGGGAAGTTAGACATTCCCTGTGCCACAGAAACGTGACATTTAGCACACAGCCACTTCCTAGCGCTTTTACGTGGGAACTTCCAGGTCTGTCTCCCATGCAGTGGATGACACAGTCCTGAACGGGGCTAAGCATCACAGAGCTGCTACTGTGACTGTAGGCTCTTATGTTTTCTATTATCCATTCTTACTGCTCAATGTAATACAGTATTAAACCTGGTTCATATAATTATTTTATTGTCATACACACATTCACAACAGATTGTGGTTGCTTCTCCAGGATGTGACTCAGAAATTGAAAGCTGAACATGCTGAATGACAAACTTACCATGCCCTCTAATACAAATCATGTGAGGAAAAATAAAATAAAACCATAAAGTGATGTGGTCTTGCCATAAACACACCCATCTCTCCCAGCTCTTTTGTTTTGAAATGTTATTTTTAATCCCCTCGTCGCCTATCTCTCCTCTCTCATTGCTGAGCTGTGTGTCACTATCCAGACCTCCATCAGAGAGGTGCTTACAAATACTAGAGTGTGCTGCCGGGGCTGCCTGCTGAGATAAGGGGATTATCTGATCACCTGTTCCACGCTGCATTCTCTCACTCTCTATCCGGGAGAGCTGCAGGTTTTAGTTGCAGGTGGTGTTTTCCTCCTCAGCCCTCCTTCCCTCTGTTATATAATATCTCATCACCTTTTCTCACCTGCTAAGTAGGGACGGTCTTCCAATTACTCACCATTGAGGGTCTATTGGCACCATAAATTTGCATGCATCCCTGCAGGTATTTCTCACGAGAAAATGTGTGATGGTAAGGAGCCCCTCTATGGCCAGAACTGTTACCTTAGAGCCCACTCTCTGTGGCAACAAAAGAACCTTTCATCCTTTCTTATTCGAGAGGGAGATAGTCTCTGTGCCCTGGAGATATTACCAACACGTTCCAGCAGTGGGTCATTTCCCACTGCAGTACCTCCAATAAAGAGATATACCAGTGGTATAAACACTTAAGCCAGATGGCAAACTATTACACTGTAGCTATAACAATAGCACTGTTCTCTATTTATAAGTCAAATATCTAAAAGTAATATTCTGTACATTGAGGTCTAAGCTGGAACTGATCTCTCAAAAGAACATGCAAACAGTGATCCCCCTTCAATGAAAACCAGGCCAACATACTTAGGCAATGACTCCAGTCTATGATGTTCTGAGCTTCTCATCAATCACATAATGACTTAAATCTGGGATCAGAAAGGTCTCTCTACAGAGTGGATTTATTTTTTCCTTTTTGTTCTACCTTTTATGAAACATTTATGAGGCATGCTTTCCCTGTCATCAATATCGACTGGAAAGAACTAATAGCAAAGGATCCACCCTTGCAAATAAGTACTGTTTTTGAGGCCTGTTTTAATGACCTGGCACCTGTCCGACTGGGTGACATGTGTATTGTCTTCCCTTCACTCTGTGTACCATAATTAGACATACTCCTGAGGGAGTTGCACAAATATGTTTTTCCTTATGCGAAACTCACTTTGAAGTTACAAGGAAAGTTTTTTCTAGCTGTGGGTGAAAGGGTGTTTTTTTTTTTTTTGTTGTCTTTTTTTTTTTTTTTTGAGTGTGAGTCATGCTAACGTGCCAAAAGTCTTAGTAAATTTCGTGCATTAGGCTAATGTTTGATGCCAGGGAGCAGATCGGTGCTGGAAAACCCTCTCGGGGTGACACTGCCAATGGGTCGTATAAGAAGAGCACAAAAGGGTTTCAGGGAAGGCTAGAAATCCAGCCAAGCCTAGAAACCAAAACAGTTTGTGGTTCAAAAGGTTCATGCAGAGTGCTGTTTGATGAAGTCTCCTGCTCTTGTATTGAGAGTAATGAAAGCCAGTGTCATTTCAAACAGCGTGTTATACAGACAGCGTTGCTGTTTTAATGCTAAATTGAAAACTATTAAAGGACATGACAGATGGTGTTTAGGGGAGTATGGGGGGCCTGTTTGGCACAGGCCGTCATGTAACTGACTCATATATCATCATAGCAAAGGGTGATCCTCTGTGGCAGTCATCACTATCAATAATTAGAAGTGCATAAAACCTAATGACTTTGTCACCTGGAGCCCTGGGTAAAACATCTGTAGCACATGAGCATGAGATGACATCTGATCATGATGCCTTTTCCATCTGTCTGCTGGGTCTTCCACTCACATCTGAACAAACTCTCAGTGGGTGTTCGTTATAAGAATTAAAGTTTCCCTCTGATTGAGAAAGTGCAGTTGGTTGTATATTAAGGGTTAGTTCACCCAGACAAAACAAAACTAAACAAATCTCTGCATGCAGATATTTTTTCTTTAATTTGTTCATATTCTGTAATATCAGTCTTTGAGATTTATGTTGCCACTACCATAGAGGTGAATGGAATTAAGTTTGTGGTACTCACAACCTTGAAAATTGCATTTCATTTTTTTTTTTAATTTAATCTAATTTGTAAAGTGAACAGTGTAATTCTTTAGGTTAAAATGATTGTTGCAGTGACAACATTACAGAACTGTAAAATCCTGTTTAAGAGGACAACCCCCTTTATCCTGTGGTCTAGGGGTTAAGGAGCTGTCTATGAAGCACCATGTCCCCACAGTATCCTGCATCACACTGCATGGCACTCCCTATGTACAGTACAATACCAAGGTGTTGTTGCACCATGGAAGCACTAGTAATTTGGTTACTACTATGATGTTACAGAACAATGGTATGCTGTGCCATCATGATAGTGACCACATTACTATTCCTTTTCTTATGGTATTATCATGAAACTTAACCTTTTCAACTCATAGGTCTATAACTTAAAAGGGCACTTCCTGGACCGTAATCCATCATCTTATTTGAACCTCAAGCAACATTCCCACAACCAATAGATACTCATGTGCTTTTTATGCAGTTTTTGATCTGAACGCCTGGTAATTCCTCTGCACTTGCCACATCACTATTTGCTTTTAGAAGAGCAAGGAAGTGTTACTGAAGACATCCAGGGGCACGCAATGTTCAACCCAGCAGCCACTCCCATGACATCATTCATTCCCACTGGGTGTGCTTCACACCCAAACACAATTGAGGATTAATGTATTAAAAAGGATTGATCATGTTTGTGTAAAGTACGCAGAAGTCTATTGTAGTGATTAAGGATAAATCCTAACTCGAAACTTTTACAGTTTAGCGATGTTGACAGTGTTACTTGGTTCCCAAAGAAATTAATTCAATCCAGGCTTTGGCCTTTAGTGCTGCTGGCGCTGTGTAGTCTACAAACTGAGAAGCAGAGCAGCCCAGACATGCAGGGCCCACAGCCCCTGCAGCACTATGGCAGACAACACGAGTACTTCACAGAGTTTTCACAGTACTTAAAACACAATGTTACTAAGTCTCCTCCTGTCACTGTCAGAACTCCCATGCAGGTATGTATCTAAGCTGTCCTTTACACTTCAGGCAATATGGGGTTATTGTGCTCAAGATGAAGGACATCAGAGGTATAAACATCCTGCAAGCGCTACAGTTGGAGATGGTTTTAAGATAATTTTGTAAATGGCTGTGGAAATCCTTCCTGCTTGCCACTATTTATTGGAATCCTGCTGAGATATTTATGGGTGATTGTCATGTGCCAATATGTGTGTTTTTGTTATTTCCCCAGGCTCACACCTACTGTATTTCAGTCACAGTAGCGCAGCAACAGAGAGATAACATGAGTCAGCACATGTGGATTTGGCACAGGAGAGAACAATTGGTTTCAGGATGCTATGTCGTAAGAGTTTACCCCCATCGTAAAAAGAAGTGAGTTTCCATCATCATTGGGTGGTGTGCCTGCAAGTATAGTGTCATTTACTAAAGTGGGTAAGGCACACCCTTGAATATTGGAACTGTTACCATGGCAGTGGTATCCTGTGAGCTGGTAAAGAGGAAAGAGGCCAATGTCAGCAGGGAGGGGGAAACAAGGAGGTTACTTCAGCATCCTTCTTTTATGGTTTCACAGTGATAAGATAAAACGTCCTCAAAAATTCTTGTTAATAAAACACTCAAATAAAACATGTTTTTAATGAAGAGTAAAACCCATTATGGAATAATTAGCAAATGCAGCCCATCCATAATATGTGATCTGACATTAATATGTTGATTTATGTAATATGTATGTGGACAGATACTAAATACAGTAATATCACTTCAGTAAAGATGAGCCACACAGGCAGTTTAACAGCTGCGGACTCGTGTTTTTAGCCATTCCTTGGTACTTCTTGTGATTTGACCACTCTTTGTGTTACTTTGTGTTTGTGTTTTGTGTAACTTTGCACAGTAGTCTGTGGCGTGAATCACGGACTAGTATATAGAGCACTGAGGTTGCATGACTAGCAGTTGATGTGAGTTTTGTCAGTGGTCATTCACTATGAACACAACTGGAGCCCTGAAGGAGAGACTGACACTATACCTCCTGTCTTGTGTATGGCTCGACAAAAACCTGAAATCTGGTGTTCAAATGATCAGATATTGGAATGGTTTTTAATTTTCACATGTTTAGGTTTACTAACTTTGTCTCTGTGATGAACTGTTTATTAGTATTTATTCATATTTCTCTCTGGTATTGCATAATACATGTTTTTGTCTGATTTATGAATTTTATTATAGACAATGATGGTCTGAAGTTTAGTTGTTTTTCACTTTTTTTCTTTTTTTTTAATGTTTGAAAATATTCATGCAGAACGCTGGTTCTTGATTATATTAATTTATGGTGTATTGTAAGCCCATGCAGCCTGGGCATAGTTATATGCATGACACAGTAATGACTCCTTATTACAATAATTTAACACAAATGAAAAGTAGTAGAGACTGGTGCTAATCTTAGCAAGCTAGGCTAACTAACCAAGTGGAGGCTATTGAAAGTAAATTTAAATTTCTATTAGACTTTTGTGTAGACCCACACTGTATTACATATCCACAATTTCTATTGTTATACTGCTACATCATCATTGTCAGTCTGTAATGTACACTGTGATGAAATGTTTTTTTTGTGTCCCCACTTCACTTTAAACTGTTTTGTTTATTTCTACTTTAGTTAGAGGTTTCTACTGGCCTTTCACCAAGAGGACATGACTGACCTTTTCTTCCAGCTGGTTGTTGGCTCTTCATTTAGGCGTAGACAGCAATATTAAGAGCAAAAGAGCAAGAGGTTTCCCTCTTGTGAGAAAGAGCCCTTTATTTGAGGCTGCATTGCATTATTTGAAGTCTATTGAAGTTTGTGTACTGTAGGTGAAATACTGCAATCTATTATGATGGGTATTTTCTGTTTGTCAGTAGAATATTGAAGAAAGGGAGCCCAGAAATAATAATAATAATAAAAATAATAAGATGTTTTAAGTTGTACTTCATTAGTTGGGCTGGCCAACTGGGCTCAACTCAAGCCATCTTAATTAGGTTGAGATTCTGGGGGTGTTTTTGACTTGGGTGGGATGGGTGAGGGTGTGGGAGAGGGAGGGAGTATCCTGTCCCTGTAGAAACAATAGCTGTGCAAGCCAGTATTGAGAGTTTGCAGGATTGGTTCCCATAGCGAGTTCAAGATAACCTTTCAGCTCTGGCAGTGGCAACTCCCAATACCTCAACCAGCCTGGTTTACATGGTTGGCATGGAAATAAAAACACAGAAAAGTATCAGCTCAGGAGAACAAAAGTGGCACAGTGTTTGTGGTTTCGCTGGGTGCGTTCATTCAACCGTTGGTTGTTGCTTTGAGTATCTACCCTTCACTTCCTTAAGGAGGATGTAAACTAAGGCATGGACATATATCATGTTATATTCTCAATTTTAAAAAAAAGGTATGTTTTAGGTATATTTGTTGGGGCAGTTAACATCAGAATTTGCACACTGAACCACATCAAGTAGTAAATTTAAAAATGATATATCAAAGTGAAACATTTAATCAAGACATTATTGTGCTTCCCATAGGATTGAAATTCTCAGGAAAAATTTATAAATTCCAAGTTGGAATATTTGCTAATATTTGGTGTTCAGACACTGTATGTATGCTTCATCAGGAATTTTAACATGAGATTGGGCCCTCAAGCTATTGCACTGTGTTAACAATGTTGACATTTGTTTGAAGTCATCTGTATTTGCAAATGATATCTACAATCAAATCATGACATGCTCAAGAGGTGCAACTGGTGCAGCAGGTTTGAACAGTTATCACAGCATGCCCCCCCCCCACCAGTACGAACAAGCCAGGAGCTGAGTCAGGTCAGTAGACTCTTAACATGGGTTTGATTGGAGGTGTTGTGACCTCCGTGTCCTATCAAAAGGCAGGAAGTGACTGAGAGCTCAGAGGAAGTATTGCACTCTTACTCACTATCCTCAGGAAGCATCCATGAAGTGAGGCAGTGCCAAGTCAACAGAGCAGCAGATAACAACCAGAGTGGGAGAGAGTGCACAGATTGCTGTTCATATCACTCGTCTCCACCTTAGTGAGGGCTCATTCACACTCCACTGGACAGCCACCGCGACCGTCATCTTTTAGGTAGGACACAGAAAAGTTTAACTTTTCAGATGAGAGCTTATGACTGCTTTTCTGTGAGCCGGACTGTCAACCTGAGGAGGAGGTACAGCACATGATCTGCTGACAGAGGCAGAAAGACAGGGTAGTTGTTATTAGTGTGGTGGTTGTGTAATGGGTTTCTGGTAAGTGTTTGAGAGTTGTAGTAGCAGCTACTGCAGCTGAGGGAACAAAGTGGGTGTCATGTGGCCTGCTTTTTAATATGATCAGCACAAGATGAGGCAGCAACTTCAGCTGCAGAGACATGGAGTAAACTGACCATGCTCTGAAATAACACAACCCACAAAAAACAAAAGATACAAATATAATATAAAACCAAGGAAAGGCTATTTATTTCAATTATTAATTTACTTATTTATGTCTATGTGGTAAATATGAGGCTGTAGTGTGTGTAAAAATTACATGTTATGGTTTAGGAGGGGTTATGTGAGGGACTATATCTTGGCTGGTCGCTGGTGCCAAGTAACCAGTGAAATCTGGTTATTGGTTATCCATCACATATTATGCCATATCCCATCAAGCTTGGAATGATGTCACTCCTGAGTTGATCATGTTCCAGTACAACATGCCAGAAGCTATTGTTGTTGCTTGATGTCGCTATTATTAGAAATAATAATAAATAACAGTGTATAAGTGGTATTTCTGGCATACAAATACTGTGATAACATGTCTGCAGATAGAAATTGGACAGGATGTACGACTGATTTGATGAGACACAAATAATAGAAAAGTACTAGCAGTATATTATCACAGCTTTTACTCTGAGTTGAGAGTTTCAAATCTCACGTTCCAGTTGAAATTTCCAACTGGGAACCAAGAAATTCCAAATTCCCAGTTCAAATGTAATATACTATTAATCTAACAGGTTGCTGTTAGCAACTACATTTTTATCAATCTTCTAATTAAATACTGGTATTTCCAAAACTATTACTTTTACCCACTCTGAAATAGATAGCATCTAATCTGCTTTACAAAAGCCCTTATTAAAGCCCTTTTTCATTTTTTTCCTGCAAATTTTATGTTGATATTGTCCTGAGATGGTAGCAGGACCTCTCAGATAACTATTTTCATAGATTCTAATAATACATCATCAATGTATGTGTGAAAATGATTTCTGCTACATGTCTATCTAAACATTTCTGTGGTTCACTGATGTAATAGTTTTTACCTCTCCTAAGGGTCCAAGCTGCACAACATGAACCCTGTCCAAGTTTGGTACCTCCCAGAAAGTTAGTGTGAAGAGGAAGTATGACGCATACTAAGTATGAATCATATATGACCCACCTACAGGACTTGGTTGTGTTTCTTTTTTATAATCAGACCCAGTCTTCTACTAAATGAAATCACCATTCAAACTTTGGTAGATGGATTATTTGTTCAAATTTTGCCACTCACCTTTACAGTGACAGCCAAAAAACGACCCCAGACAGCCAGCCTCGGAGAACAGAGCTGTATTGAAAATTTCAAAGTGGGTTGGCTGTTTCTCCCTGGGCTGATGTCGCGGTTTGTGATTTTATTCAATTACTGAGTATTTACCTTTCACATAATGTCAACAGTGATGTAGAGCAGTGGTGGGTAGAAATTAACTCACCTGTTCCTCAGCACACACATTATATTGTGTCCAACACACACACACACAATTTAAACAACACAGAAATACATATGCGCAAACACACACGCTGTGGCATGAGTTTGTTTATTCAGCTCGGTCAAGACCAGCGTACGGTTCTCGTTCCTTTCCCTATTTGATGTGTGAAAAGTGGAAGGAAATCAAAGCCATTTCCTTCATTCTGGCCGCTGTGGGTTGTGGTTCCCTGGGGCAGCAGGGGCGAGACTGGCAGTAAAGTATCGTTGAGCCTGGAGAGTTTGGGAAGTGTATGGGGCTCCACATACTGCCAAAAATAACAGAGGAAACTGTTGCTCAAAGGCACCAACCACAGGTAGGGGAAAAGGAAGGTGGTCCAAACACTGAATTGTAATCTCTGCCCTAAGGAGTCACATACTTTCATTCAGTGTGATCACAGAGCCTGAAATCCCCTTCTTCCTTCATCTCTTTCCTAATTTGTTCATTTGCTTGTTTAACTGAGTCAATAACTCACTCACATTCAGTCTCACTCACTCCAGGAGATGAGAAAAGTTAGTTCTAAACACTTTTGAGTTGTTGAACAAGTTTTTTACTGTTGAATTTTCCCGTGATCTAGATATGATGCTTTTCTTTTCTCATTTAAATGCTAATAACTTTGAGGACATCATCTACAGAAAGTGCTGGGAGCAAAGCTTTTCTCCTATCTGGTCGCAGCACAAGGTGAGCACCTGCCTGCTGAATTTGAAATATTACTAAATCTGGTTGTTGGTGCACCAAGGCA
The DNA here is from genome assembly GCF_001640805.2 of Lates calcarifer. Taxonomy (NCBI): domain Eukaryota; kingdom Metazoa; phylum Chordata; class Actinopteri; family Centropomidae; genus Lates; species Lates calcarifer. The sequence continues at coordinate 14,973 of NW_026116770.1, forward strand.
GTTTTAGCTTTGTTTGATTACATTGTGTATGTGTACGTGCGCTCAGATGTGTGGGTGTATTTGTGTGTGAGAGAGATTGTGTTAGCTACAGACATAATACTTTCAGGAATCTGTATTATGTTCAATTGCCTGGCAATGAGGTAGTCAAAGCCAACATGAAACAAAGAGCACATTGTGATTTAAATTCACTATTTTTAAAGTGGCCCAAAGTCTGACCCTGAAACAGCACCTCAGGTTGTGAGCAAATAAGTGTTATTTAGTCACACATTAAAATATGATTACTTTCTTTAAGCAACAAGGAATAAAATTAGAAATTCAGCAGTTACGTCACAGTTACTAACCCCAGTAATTAACCATTGCATCAACAGTTTGGAGCTCGACTCGTTTTCTGCCTTAATGGGAGTTTGATGGTGGTTTTATAATGAATTCCTCTCTGTGCATTCAGAGGACAAACTGCTATTTTAGCCAGGTGCAGGGGTTGAAGTGTGGGGAGGTTGTTAAATCAAACAGAAAACAAAAGAAGAAAGATGTGCTTCCAGGTGAGACAAAAATCATTATTTACATGTTGTGTCTTCTTAGCTGCTGGCCACCGTTAGCAATATTTGGTATGTTAGCCTTAAGTTGAAGACAGGACTTTTCTGGAAGCTACATGCAGTCAGTCACTGGGGTTAAGCTAACATTAGCTTATAATAAATACCTAAGTGTGAGCTAGCTGCTTGTTAAACCATGGTGTCATGTACTGCACAAATGCAGTTCTGAGGCATTTTATTTGAGTATTTCCATTTTATGCTACTTTATACTTGTCCTCCATTACATTCAGAGAGAAATAATTCTGCCCCATTTTACCTGATATCTGTAGTTACTGTGCTGATTTTGAGTTATGGTGAGTAATGCAAGTGAAGTAACAAGTAATGTGGTAATTAGTAGTATGCAATTACTTTTTCAATGAATACATAGTAAGTAATTGATTAAACCTTTCCAGTGACTTGCCCAAAACTGGTTCTGGCACATGTGAGTGAGATGAGAAAGAGGGATGGCCCAGAAATTGTGAAATGGGCAAACTAGAGCAGCAGAGAATTCTCATCTCTACATTTTTCCTCAGATAGAATCTGAGATCTTTCATGGTTCAGCACAAAACAAAACCACAAACCAGTGTTTACAGAGCATGCAGTGTGTCACATCTCTCCACACATTGAAAACTGGGATTGTGTTGCAGAACTTGAACTGCGTAAGAATCACAAATGCTGATACAACACCTGGCATTCATTCATGCCCTGCAGGCAGAGCCCCACAGAAAGTACTGTTCACACCTCAGGTGGAATGCAGGTTCCTCTGCAGAACATTAAAACAACTTCATACACCACTTAGATAGACGTCAACAGCAGCTTTGAGTCATCCGTTGCCAAGATTTTTATCACAAATATTACAGTTCAGGCCCACTTAGGAGCACGAAGTCCTCCTGGATAATGTACACAACTCACCTTGGATTCCCATCAAGCAAAAAAGCATACACACACATGGACTATATACAGTCAGGGATGACAGCTGATTGTCCTGCTCCTTTCAGAGAACTGAACCGAATGAGGAATGTGTAGCAATGTGGCTTTGGAGAAGCTGAAGGCACTGTTTCTCAGAAAATCTGCCGTGTCTTTACTGAATAGATAAGTTGTCCAGAAGAGGAAGAAGTCCACTTAGACTCATCAGACTGATCCTTTTCTATTTGACCTCTGCCAAGTCCCAAGTCACTTTAAAAAAGACCCTTTATGCTGGGTCAGACTGTAGCGTGAAGGCTACAGAGCCAACGTCATGGCTTCATATGGGAGAAAAGTTGAGCGGGACAGCTTCTTTTGACCCCATTGAGCAGACAGCTGAACACCTTATAAACTCTCTCTCCAACTCCCCGATGGGCTTAATCGTGAAACCAGTGCATGCAATTTAAAGCTCCAGATTGAATGAGGGGCAGATAATGCAGGTGTGAAAGGACACTGAATGGAATATGATTAAAAATGGGGAAATGTTTAATTTTCTCAATGAGCTTTAGAAAATCTTCACAGGCGGTAACTCAGTGACTTTGAAGCATCCAATCAGTGTTTGAATAGAGGAGCAAATTAAGCATTTTAATCGTCATTTTCCGTGTACCATCAAATGAATTACATTTCTCACCCTTTTCCAAATCAATGGGTACATAACCAAGATAAGACTTTTAATTTCTGATAAGTTGGAGCCAACAATCATTACATTGTCTGTGCTCTAAGTCACTAAAATTAACTTGGCAGGTCAAATATTCAATAGAATGAAATCAGTGCAATGCTGTAATAAACTTGTAGAGATGAAACTTTTACGCAGTGAATGGTAACGTTAATATAAGTAATTTCACCGTTCGTTAAAAGTATGACTAATGAAGGTAAAAGTGTGTATGTGAAAATATATATCTCAAGTCACTCACTTGTTGATTGAGAGAAGAACACATGTAGGCACCATTTAAGCCAGATCCTGTCGAACATTTTCCCTCCATACCTCATGTGTGGGTGGCAGATGGTGGCTCGCTGGTTGTCACAGCGATAGAAGATGAAAATACAGTTGACTGATCCAAAGCAAGCAAACACCTCCTTCGTGAAACACACTCTGCCATACTATAGCAGCTGTAGAAGGAATAGGAGACCTGACCCAGAACTGATACATGCATACATTCACACAGCAGTGTCCTTTTTTTAAAAATCAGTTTTCATTAAAGAATGAGTTGTTAATATACTGATAATTAATGTATACATAAAAACAGCCTTACTACATGCTACCTGCTACTAGCCCATAGGCTACGATGTCTGTCATCATCATCTTTTCACCATATACAGCCTCGCTATTCAGCAATTACAGCTTACATAATCAATATTTTCACTTTACAATTGATATTTTTCTATATCAAGGCAAGGAACTTGCACCTGCACTTTTTTTGCAGTATAAATTAGGCAAACCCAAACCATGTTTTGGATAACAGTGGATAACATTATAGCCAGAAACACAACTCCAAATGAATTCTAATGTTGGTCCATATCTTCTCAATGTATAATGAACAACACATTACAGGATTTCAAAATGTCATACAGTTTTAGAAATTAAATCACCACTCTCTTTAATCACCACGTTATTTAAACATTTATGCTTTGCAGATCAGTTATAAGATATTAGTAAGAAACAACTTTTGGGTTGCCAGGTTTTGCAAATTTTTTTGTCTGCTTAGATTATTTGATCATGGATCTCTAAAAATGATCTGCTAATGATTGCGTTTTTCTTACCATGTTTTATGGCCCTATTTCAACATTTATGTTTTTATAATTGCTTGATCTTATGGCTGACACTGAGAAACCCACGAACATCTACAATTGCATCACTAGCAGACAGAAAGCACCATAAAACACCAGCCGGTAGGATTTGGCGACCCCAGATTTTATTCTTAGTAATGTCTCATCACTTATAGAGAAAATCAATCATTAACCACCGATAAAGAAATATAAGTATACAGCTTATAAATGTATTAGTTACCTTATCAGAAACTTTGTGTAAAAATCATGATTGATTTTTTTATTATTATTATTATTTTTAAATATCATGGGAATAAAACTTCACTGTGTGACCATTGGTTTCCCTGTCAGCATACAGTGTCTACTGTGTATAATACGGTAGTAAATCATGCGCCCCCCCCCCACCCCGGCTGGCTGATGGGCGGCTCGGCTCTGCGCTGCCCGCCCTGTGGGTGTGTTTAAGGCAAATAGGCCTCTGCATCCACCTGCTAGCGCCCTGCCTCCCTACAGTCAGGAGCGCCTAACTTTCCTGAGGAGCACACGCCGCATGCCTGGACCTCTCTACACCACAGGGACTTTGTTTCCAACTGCTTTTTCCCACGAGATGTTGATCGTGGTCGCGCGACTACAACATCTCCTCGCCTCGCGGTCTCGCGCAAGATTGAACTAAGAGGGAGAAACATTTTCTCCCTTTTCAGTTTCTTATTGTAGACACTGTCAACTCCGGGGCCAATAACCGCGCAGTGTGCGCAGGTAGACAGGCTGCTCTCCTGAACAGGGACTGTCCAGAGGCAGCACCGGGATTTTCTATTGTTTGTTATTGATTTCAACTTGGAGGCGAAAGTGATCGATCTGTTGGAATTGTTTTATTAAATGACTTAAAAAGATTGGATCTGAAGTTACATTCGAAGATCTGTAACAACAAGGTAAGCCTGGTTGAATTGTTGTTTTTTTCCCCCCTCATCATTTTCTATTTATTTTTTATATTTCCTATCTTTAACCTGCTTTATTGTTACTGAAACAAATGGTTACCTGTCTGCATCTGCGCCCTTTTTTATTTTATCATTAGCAGCATGCCCCAGTATCTGCTTTATTTCCTTTCATATATATTTAAAGGAAATGTCAAACCATAGATTATATTTCTGACAGAACACAGCCTTAGTTCTTACTCGAATCATTATTGCTATTTCTTAACTGCTGTTCAGTTTACCGTGCGCTCTAATACCACACCAGACTGTTTACAGTTCTGTTATCCATGTGTAGCCAAGGCTGCCAGTCTGTTACACACAGATTTCCGTCTATGTTATGTTTCAGCAACACTGACAGTTTTTTGCATGCATTTTGTATTCTTCACCACGAAGAACAGGGCGATTAAAAAATATATACATTGATAAAAGTTTTATATTTTCCTCATTGTCAGCATTCATTCCAGAGAAAGAGGCTTTTTTTTATTTGTCTCAGTTGTTGTGAAATGTAACAGATTATCATAGTGGATCTTTTATTGTCCACTGAATAGAGCAGCAGGATTCAGGAGGAGTGTGATGTTGCAACTTAACACACTGATCCCTGTGACCGACTTGTGGTTTCTGGTTTTTCTTTTTGACTATTTTACTTTTTGCAGTATATTTGTCCAACACGTGACAGTTTATAACTGGCAGACAGAAGCAATAAAGAAGCTGAGAGCATAAGAGGTTGTATTATGCTCGTCTTTTTTTTCCTGAAGATATAAAGCTATTTGGATCAGTGTAAGATACTCTGATGGTTATGTGTTTCCATAAATTTGAACCTATGTATTAATTTTATGACACAAAATTACTCAAGAGGGGGTCGGTACGTTTATCTTTATAGTATAATGTGAGTGTAAGTCTTTCCCAGTGTCTTGTTTGATTTCATCTGCTTGTGTGAAGGACTTGGCCTCTGTCTCAGAATAAACAGCTGGATGGTTAACAAATTGTCAGTAAACAGCCGGGGTTTAAACAGCTGCTTATGCTCATAAAACCCACTCCAGCCGAGCAGTCTGAGAACTCTTTGGCTCTGCCGACATCTCGGAAAGGTGTGTATGAGATGGAGACCCGGTCCAAATGCCCAGTGTTTGCAGTAGAAACATTGGAGATGGCAAGATTTGTAGAAAGATCCCAGCATCTTTCTACAAATCGCTGAGGTCTTGAAATAGAGTGTGGTGAAAAAAAAAGAAAAGAAAAAAGTTTCATCAGACTGCACAGGGTCTGTCTGTGGAAGTGGCAGCATGGTAGAGATAATTAAGTGGACCAAGAGTGGATTTTGATGGAGAGTGGCCAAGGGCAGGAGGTGACCTGTTGGACAAGTGTCTCTGATGATCAGTGATGTCTGCGTGGATCACTGTGGTTGCTCCCTGGTGTCTATTATTCATTAACTCTAAGTCTTAATTGATGGTCACCACTGCATTGTTTGGGAGACTTGTTAAATGGTCCCCGTTAGCATTTGTCATCACCTCTAACCCACTTTCAGCAAGAAGTTAATATTTTACGGTCGATGACACCTATCGTAATTCTTTCTGTAGTGAGCGTGAGGACGTGGTATGACCTGGCATTAGGTGAAGCCATAATTACAGAGCAGCACACACAAGTGTGGTGTCACGAAGTAGGAATGGTTGTTTGGGTGTGTGGAGGGGTGCAGAAGAAAAAAAGCTCCTCTCACTGGAGTCAGCGTGATGTTTCCATCAGTTTGCCACACTCTGAAAAACAAACCTAATTTTTACCAAATGGGTAGTGTGCATACAACTCTAAAACCTTGGCTCCCTCCACATCGGGGACTCATCACTTTTGTGAAGCTTCCAGAGATATGTGTGTGTGTGTGAGTTGTGTGTGTGTGTGTGTGTAATCTCCACCCTTCAGTGCTGCGTCACCAAAACTCAAGGTGATGGGGCCCTTGGGAGCTATTCATCTGACATGTCTCATAAATGAATAAATTAAAAACACACATATTGTGCTGATTCTTTTTTCTTTCTTTTTTTTAAAGCTGTGTTAAGTTGAGAAAGCATCCTCTCATGAGTTTCTTTTTGTTCCTGCAGAGATTTAAAAAAAAAAAAAACAGAAGTCCGTCTTTGTGTGCTACTGGAGGTTGGTCGACCATCATGCAGCTGGACGGTCTGTGGACGGTCCACACCCTCCTGGCACTGTCCAGCTTCACCCTCGGAACCCAGTGAGCAACGACCCTTGGCCGCACCTCGTGTCTTCATCTCCTTCAAAGGTAGGAAGCCTGAACCTCATCCTTCTTTCTATGTATTCCCACCTGCCTCTGACTTCTGGTTTCTCAACTTGTGTTGTCATATTTCCAACTCTTCATATTCTGTGCTCTTGTCTTAAAAAAAAAAAAAAAAAAACTCTCCGTACATTTGCTGGTTGAATGACTGATGATGTGACATGTGTATAATTGGAGCGATTGTGGCTTTGATAACTATTGAAGGTTTTTACAGAGGAAGAACTTACAGCATCACCAGACTCTCGTGTTACACCGCAGAGCAGACCACAAACAAATCATGTAGTTCTCATTGCTGGCCCCCCTCCCCACCGCCCTCCTCAGACCTCAGGGCATTGTAATAACCACCAGATGCTTGCACTGGCCTATATTGTACAAACAATTAAAAACACAAACAGTGAGACTGAGCTGGAGATGTATGTCTTGTTCATACGCATTTTGGAACAATATACATGATTATTGTTTTAGTTAATCAAATGCAGCGTCTTTATCCTCAATCATCTTTATTATGGAATCCCTAAATTGGCTCCACAAAGATATGGGATAATAAGGACATGTAATAACTCTATGGCCATTATGTGATTATTCCCTGGTGAGGCAGACGTGTACTTCAGGGGGCTGTGTTTGTACATTTCAGAT
>NW_026116771.1:0-21577 GCF_001640805.2 Lates calcarifer
AGCTTCAGTAGGACAAGTTAAAAACCACAAACCAAGCCAGAAATCTTAGTGTCATGGACTCAGACTGTATTTTAACACCAACAACAGCCAGCTATCACCTCAATAACATAATGAGGATTAAAGGACTTAATTCTTAGCAGGAATTGGCCTCCTGTCTGTCAGAGAACTGATTTCAAAATAATGTTGTGGGTTTTATAAAGCACTGAATGGTTTAGGGCCAAAATACATTTCTGATCTGCTGATATGAACCATCATCTGGGACCAGAGTTTATGTTAGCCAGCATATGTTGGCTTTTGGCTGGTATCCCTTGTTGTTGTCCAGTAGATGATAATATCACCGGCCAAATGTCCGGTTAAAAATGTGCTACATTGCCTGTATAGTCTGTTATGTGACGAGTAACATTTGTTGACAACTGAGGGTATAACTAGTATTTTGAAACCTGGACGGTTTTCCCATATAAATGATTGACAGGGCAAAAATCTCTGGAGCACTATTGATCAGGAACAGCATAACTGGCAAATAGACTAGGCTAGCAGACTCCCTTGTCAAAAACAGTATTTTACCAAGCAGAACACAGGCGTTGCTGGAATACCATTGCTCACATCTGTTAGTATAATAATGTCATCAGATAATTATTATAAAACCTGAGCCTGTCAGTGACAAACGAACCACCTGTGTCTGGGTTCACTCCTCCAGTTTAATACTGCACCCATCCCATAGATGTTTGATCTTATTAATTATTTATACCAAAAACGTGATCAGGAGTCAAAAATAATGGAGTTATCTATTTTAACATGTAAACTTTTATCATTCAAAATTTTACCTCAGCTGTTTCATTCACTGAGTGTTTTTCGACTCACATATTAACATTTAGCACAATGTCTAAGCAGACAGTCATGCTGACTACATAAATTACATTTGTTGGATCATAATATTTTTTGTGCTTTGTTGTCTGAATGAATGCTGCTATATGGCTGTTTTAGAACATATGTCCGGTAGTTGTTCTATATGGCCTGTCTGGGACATGTCTGCAGGTCTTAAATCAAGCTGAAGATATTTCTGTTCGATGCTGCCTTCTATAGATAATCACTAATTTCTTACACTGCATTTTAACTTTTTCATAACATTTTTTGGAATATATGAATATACATACAAGCAGTAAAATTATAATTTCTCATAACTGCAAAATTCTCTCTAAAAGTTTCGTGTGTAATCATCAAATTAATTTGTTAATTAAAAATGCCAAATATTCACAGCTTCTACCCTCTCTAATATGCATATTTGCTTGTTTTTAGTCCTCTGTGATATAAAATAAATAATGATTCTTAGGCTTATACTATACCCTGTGGTAGCAGAGTAAAATATCCTTCAGGATGGCCCCGGGAACTGTATGACCGACAAGTGTAGTTGATGTGAAAATCCTCCTCCCTCAGCTCAGAAATTATCAGCAGACGCTCCAACCATGCACCTTTATCAGGAACATCCTGGATGTTAAAACTGATGAAAATACATATATGAGAAAAAAGTGTCAACATAAACTTTGTTTATTTTACACTTGTTGTGAGGTGCAGATTTATCAAAACAAATTAAAGGAGAGGTAGAAGTGCTGACCTTGTTTGTGATGTGTAGACACGGTCAGAGGTTGTGTATTGCGAATGAATTTGTCTCTGGCTATCCAAAGGATAGAAACAAAGGGCTTCCCAACACCGGGCACAAACACAAGGCATCGTTTGCTGAAACTGGACCCTAAACACATATACAAACAGTAAAACAATTATACTTAACAAAACTATTACTCTTGATCCATAAACATAAATTTAAAGTTTCTAAATACTTTCCAAATAGTGTTTCTCACACAGAGTAATACACAGCAAATGTATGTCCACAAGGGCATTCCACGCTGGTGGGCATTCAGACTGAAAATAGTACCATGTTTATGTGTGAATGTATGTTTCAGGTGCCAGTGAAAAGATGAATTTCAACAATCTAGAAAGAAAGTCCATTTTATAGTTTATAATCCAGTGAGACAGGATTTTACAACTCCTCATTTTAGTCTCTGATTTAACAGTCACAAGGTTAACAATATAATAATAACATATGTTAAGTATTCTACCCTGCAATGCACTTGCATTTACTGTGGTACTCCCAAAGTCTTAGTCACTAAAATGATTTTAGAGTTTGAATGTAGATTTTCTTCAACACATTTAAATATTGGTTTGAACCAACTTTAGTGAATTTGAACAATAAACATTTAAACTTGAAAACACCTATTTCTCAAAACATGTTACAGACAAGGACTCACCTATCTCTGCCTTGATTATTTCACTGGCTGGTTCTCGCACTTGAGGAACCAAAGAGTACACCTCTGAAAAGACAGGCAATATGAAATACAGTAACAGAGGCTGAGGTTTTCTAATCATGGAAATAAACAGCATATGGAATAACACCAAAGAGTTACTAGCTCTTTTACAGCTGCTCCCACTCTGTTGTTTGTGATCAGTTTAGAGTTGTGGGAATAATTTCCACCTCTTGGCAGCCAGCAGAGACCTTTGCTGTAATGTTTGTACTGTCTACCAGTGGGCGCTTGTTGTTGATTAAGAAAAGTCAAGTGTATTCTACTGTAGGAATCACGGTAATGTTGTGGACAAACAGCCTAAGGTTCCACTGTGTCAGGCACTTGTCTCTGTTCTCACCTCTGATCCTTGCATCAATTGTCTCTGACACGGATCCTGTGATGCCACCAAGGGTGAAGGTCAGAGTACAGGTGTAGGAGCCATTGTTTTGAGGTTCCACCCTTTGAATCATCAGTGTTGTCATATCCCTGTAGCTATATTTGCCTGTCCCATCCACTATGTGCTCACAACCCTATATGAAGAAAGCAAACATAAAATCAGGCTTTTTGTAATGACAATATGTAATAAATACATACTTTTTATGATGGTAGACAGCCATATGTTAAAGAAGTAGTCCAGTAAGCAGAGTCGGGAGGCTTAGAGCCCATGGTATCCCATTTGTCTCAACGGAATAATCACATTTTGTCTGGGAAGAAGCCAAAGTCATTTCAGGGTAACCATTTTTCCCTACCTTACCAACTTCTCTCCTGATTCATTACTGTAATAATCTCCTGATTCCATGACTCACTTTGTACCACTTGATGGAGGAACTGATGTTGTAGCTGTCCAGTTTACTCATATAGTCCTTTCAGAGGGCAGGACAGGGTGTCAGCTACTCATTCATAAGTGTCTGATCAACTTTCCTTGGCCTTCCACACTCGCCAGTAAGACTATCCACTATCAGCTTGGTGGCCTGTCTGTAGCACCGAAAAGGAGTTCTGTTTGGAAAATTATGGACAAAATTACCTTTTTGTTAACACACACAGCATTAGTCTGCTTACTAAGAGCAACTTTAATTTAGCTTCTTTACTCAGAGCGGATGACTACAATAAATCACTGGAATTCAGTTCTGTCATTATCAAGAAAACATTCTCTTGAAACATTCCCAGCGCACCACATATCATTGCAAATAAACTCTCCATTAATTTGGATTTCAGCTAGATGGTGAGTTTTATGCTTTGTTGTTAGGATTATCTGATTCAGTATGGCTTTGCTTATGAATAGCCTCCTCCATTTTTATTTATCAGATTAGCCTACTTAATGTCAGTAAGGTAAGCAGTAGGTAAAGTTTATATCTCCCTCTGCTGGACCATGAGGCAAACTACTTCAGCGAGTCTGCTGCAGTCATAGACTGATTTTTTAATTCAAACAGGTCTGGGACAGTTTGAATATCACATTTTCCCACAAAAAATAAAAAAAAATAATAATTTGATGTAAAAGTGGCTGCCCTGTTGACATATATTCTACAGACTAGACAGACACAAACATGTCAGGACATTTGTTTTCACTTCTTTCAACTTCTATTGATATTCATATCTCTGCTGATGCTTGTGCTACCTCACTATGGTCACGTATTCCCCATTGTCGTCCAGCGTTACGTTAAGGAAACCACAGGGGTCTCCTCTTTCACCAGGGATTCGATCCGGTCTGGTTGCTCATTTCTTGACCCGTCTTTGAATCATACCAGGTGATGTTGTATGGGACAGTTGTGAAGTTGAAGACATCTGGAGACACCAAGGTGCTATTCAGCTTTGCCATATCCCCGGGAACAGAGTAAACCCTTTCAAATTGGAGCTTGTAGTTGGTACAGTTCTCTGCAACAAGCACATATCAGTGAAGAATGGATTTGTCATTTAATCAGCAGCAAGAAATAATTGTCGAGCAGGCAAGGCCTAGACGGTTTCATTTATATAATAGATATCATTACCAAAACCTCACTTCAGAGGAAATTTAAGAAAAAAGGCTGTTGTCTTCGAGAGGTATCGCTTATTTCCTTAAGATCTATACAGTTTTTGTAATTTATTTTTTTCTTTCATGGATTAGGGAATGTTACGGCCCTATATTGAGTGTTTTTCTTTTTTGTGTGGTGTTGCACTCTCTCTCCTCTCCAAATGATTGACCCTCCTCCGTTACGCAGCCGTCCGTAATCTGCAGCGGAAGCAGAAAAGTTTACAGAGCATACAGTCTATTGGAAAGAGAGACTTCGGTCGGAGCCACTCTGTGCCGGTCGTGTCGGACGATTAGCCGCATGGGCTGTGTTAGCGTGATCCTACTCCTTTCAGTGGAAATTTGGAGTGTGTTTCACTGTTAAACCGTTTTCCTGTTTTGATGTGTGTTGATCGTGGTTTAACCTGGTTCCTGTGTTGTTTTGTGTTTCTGTTTGAAAACCAGTCACTTTTTATTGTTTAAATGAAACTCATATGAAACTCATTTTGGTTGCACATTGGTTCCGCTTTGTCCCCCCCTCGCCGGGACGTTTTTCATTTGTTGCTTCCCTCATCCCCTAGTTTTCGCTCAGGGAACGTAACAAGAAAAAAACATCCTTCATGAGAAATCTAAGTCTTTATCAAACCATCCCCTCTCGTTGGATGTTCTTTTCAGCCATTCAACTAGTAGCTCAGAGCTGCCCAGAGGACATTGACTCCGACTACCAGTATTTTTCCATGATGCGTTCTACCACTTAAATGATTTTTTCCAATTCCCTGGCAGGAAATGAAATAACTGTTGAGTTGTGCTTTGTTCCTATCATTCACCCCACAGTATGAGAAAACTGAAGCTGCTATGAGAATGTTGTTGGTGCACCATCATATATGATGTGTACATGGTGTACCTTTTAGTTGTGATGTCACTGTTAAGTCCATAAGTTTGAATTCAGGTTTCCCTTAATGTGCCTCACAGAAATGAGAAAATATCTGTCTTCTATATTTATTTACATTGGTACTGTGCAGGTGAGCTGCCTGTTATTACCACAACCATTCATGGTCACTGAGCTGTTGTGGAGTTAAATGTCTTCATTTCATCATTGTTAAAGTAGAATTACTCACCCACTCTTGTCCAACAGGTCTGTCCTCACAAAACATATTAACAAACAAACATAACTAGTTATGTATATATCCATATAGCTGCAAAACCTTTTTGGGTCTTATTTCAGAATTCTGTGGAGTTAAACATTTTTGGCTGGTCAGGTTTTAATCCCAGCTCAGGGACTATAGCACTAAACATGTTCTGTCTTATCAGATGCAGTGGGACTGCAGTAGTGGCTTGGCAGTGTTTGCCCCCCCCAAGAAAAGTCAGGAATCAGTGTGAGACTTCTGAAGAGCTCACAGGAGTTACACAAGTTCCTGCAGTAACAACAGTGGCCATGAGATGGCGATAAAATGCTTCTATAAAAACTAGAGGCAGCTGTTGGTCTAGGTCTGTTTTTCATCATAGCAGAGGTCTACTAGTATGTATGTAGTTGTATGGGAAGTGTGACTCATCTCACCTTGTACAAATCCTGTGCAGATCCCAGATAACCCGAGGACAAATAGAACACTTCCCAGCGCTGAAGTCAAGGCCATGGCTGGAAAACATAAATAAGCAATAGTAAGAAATAACCATATACTACAAGCCAGAATGAAAATGCTATAGCAGAAAAGGCTACAACAACAGCCTGATATTAACAGCGGTCAACTTACTGGAATCCCTCTGTCCAGTGACATGACAGGTCATAAGAGGCTTTGAAACACAGCAATCATCAGCAGTTTTCTTTCCTCTTAAAATCAAACTTCATTCTACCTTAAATTTCTAAAATTACGTCTCTCTTCCTCTCTCTGTACGTCCCCTCCCCCTATCCCATCCTTCCTCCCCCTCTCTCCCTCAGACACAGATGACAAATGTTCTGGTATTTCAGGAGTCATTTGTTTGGAAACCTCTGACAAAACGCTGCGTAATGCTGTGGAACTGGAAGGATGCCCAGCATTCCTGAACACTGCCAAATTCCAAGTGATTGTTCTTACTCAGCCTTGCCTGTAAATCTGTGAATGAACACTGTAAAACATTGGGGAAATCTAACATTCTCATTTTCTCAAACTTACACAACTATTTCAATTACTGTGCTAGTTTGAGACAGCCATGTTTTTGGCTTCGAGTCTTTGTTACCATACCTATTTACAAAATATCAGTTTAAAGATTATATATTCAAATTACACTGTGATGACACTTTTGTGTAGATATTTGTGAAAATAACAACAATTCTCACCACTAGTGGGTGGTATTGGTTCCCTTTGACCCTATTATTTTGTCTCTGTTTATAGATGTTTTTCAGGTTTTAAGTTACTCTTGGTTCATGTTTTTATGAGTTGTGTCTCCAGTGTGATTAGCACCACCAATCACATTGACACTGATATGTTACCCCAAATATCTTGTTTTCTGATACAGTAGACTCATTGAGCACTTTATTGGGAGCACCTGTAAACCTGTTTATTCATGCAGTTGAATAAGTAAGAATAAGTTGTGTGGCAACTTGAGGGAGAAAATATACACTTCTTGGTACACTTCTTTCCTGATCTTGCTGTTCATCAAACCATCTAATGTTAATTCTGTTCCACCTCACAATGACAAGTTGTCTGGGGGTCTTCCTACCCCTTGCTGAGTATACAGAAAAACTGGTTCTTCATAAGTGCTCTGAGGCACTTTAGGCGCTCTGGAGAACCTTTTTATGCTAAAGAACCTTTTCTTGCTGTTTAAGGTTCTTTGGGGAACTGAATTAAAGAAAAAAGGGTTCTAAGTCATACCTTGCCGTACTTTTAGTGCCTTGAGGAACCTTTTTATGTTTAAAGTATAGCCATATGGCTGTTGACCGTATGCCTAACCTATGCTGACTAACTTGTGGCTGTGTGCAGGAATGATTGTTTTGTGGTCATTTTTTTTATTGTAAAGGATGGTAAAGGCAACTACTTTTTATATAGAGCAGTCATAAAGTAATGTAATTATAAATCATATTATGATTTTGTTACGTCGCAGTTGTTTCTCCTTCCCTCCCGCCTGACACAGAGCTGGAGAACGACAGTTACGGTAAGTTTCGAAAAATATTAAGAAATAATTTTCCTGTTGTGAATTACTTGCTTAAGTTAACAGTAATTAAAATGTGCACTGAAACGCGGCGCCGAATTTTACTTTTAAATTTGCGTGTTTCTCAACATAGTTAGTTAGCAACATTAGTAAACGCTAAGCCGGTTAGCGAATTAGCTACATTAGCTCTTTAGCGTTATCTGCGTTAGCTAACGTTATTCGTCACTGTTGGAAAATTAAAGTCATGTACTGGATAATATGCTATTTTGGCATGTGATGGAGAGCAAAGTGTAGGACCATTTTCCTAAATACGTCCCTCCCCATCTATTTAGTGCTCTTGGCGCCAGGCTATCCCCCCTTGGCGCAGGCGCCAGGGTTGTACCAGGGACTCGCACTCAACTTTTTGTCTTGGCTTTCTCATGTTTTTTTTTTTCAAGAGTACTTTTTGACATTTCAGACACTATTCTGCATATGCACAATATTTTCATATTTTTCATGTGGAAGAAACTGCTGATACAGTCATCCTGAAGCCTGGAGATGAAGTGGACTTGACTGTTACCACTGCTCAGGCAAAGACTACATTGCCCTTTTACATCGTCTGTTCAAATCACAAGTTTGAAGGTAAATTTACAGAGTGGTGCATTACACAGTTATTAATTCAGAGAGGGAAGTCAGAGGTGCGCACAGTTGTGTGGAGTAACACCAGCTTAAATAGAATGACCTCTGAACACCCATGAGAATGTCTCTGTGATTTTTTTGCAGGTATCCAACACACATCCAGTATGTGGACTTGATGCGAAGGCTTCTCATGCAGTATCCATTTTTGTGTGAGAAATGTGGAAATTTTCAGGATATGTAAGTTTTCAGCCTCCGGTCTATGCTTTATACAGTAAGAGGAGGAATAAGTGTTGCTTTTGTTATTTCCACTTGTCCCTAACAATAGTTTTTTGAGTACCTGTACTTGTATTTTGGCATCAACTTTGACTTATTGACAGTTTATGTGATTTATGTGAACTCTTACTATAGAAAAAAATGTCTGTGAGAGAGTCTGTTTACCATTTCTTTGTCATACTTTGTGTGTCTTAGATTCTAGAGGAAATGAAGCTTGTAAGCAAAGTGGATGCGGACAGACTAGTTGCTGTTAACCTTGCCAAGATGTCAAAAAACATCCTTGACAAGGCTCCTAAAAGTGCCCTCAAGGATATGTGTTTGGCTGTGCTTGATGCCACTGAGACAGAGGAGGAAAGAAGAGGTATGTTGTGCCTTTAACAACTTTTCAATTTTATGTTAAGTTATGTATTTTAGTTTGCCATGCTTAATTGCATGTGTTATTTGAGACCCTCATCCTTTACAATTCTTCTGTATTTTTAAGGCCAGATTGTCAATGCTGCAATACTGCTTCTACCCTCGGTCTTCAAAGAGGACCCACAGCGGTTGTTTGTCATTGACAAGGTAAAGTGTTCAGCCCCACATTTTGTAATCATTGTGTTTTATTTTTTAATTACAATTCCAGCTGTGTCTATTGCAAATAAGTAAAAGGGAGAAATTGCAAAACATAGGCTTGGACCCATAAAATTCTTGCTATTTTATACTGTGCACCATTATATTTTTCATATTAAATGTCTCTAAGTGGGAAAATGTTAAAATGTTTCTTTATCTGACAAAGCGGTGTAAGACCTTTTTTAAATCACATTTTACAGGATCCAGTGTACCCAACACCAACAATTGTTCTGAGTAACTGCAAGAACGAAAACCCATTGCAGAGCAGCGCCATCACCGTCAAGATGTATGACACAGAGATGCTCCTTGATGATGGCAGTTTGGATGTCTCCCTTGCCCTGGCCATTGCCTTTTCACATTAGCACACCTTCCAAGTTGAGTATCCCAAAAACTTGAGAAAGACTGTTTCCTTTCTGGAAGCATTTGTTTTCAAAATGAAGGGTTCTGTTCCTATTGCTGTACAAAGGTTTTATAATAATTTTTAGTAATGTAGTGTGAATCTGTCCTAAATTTTCTGGTAAATTTTGGTTTAAGCTGGTGGGTTTCAAATTAACCGTTAACAGTTCTCTAAAAAACAATTAGTAGATATTCAAAGAACCTTTCATAAAAGGTTCCTGATGGAACCAGTAAAGGCTCTGCCAGGAACATGGCTAAGAACCTGTATTGGTTTTGTAAAGCACCCAACTGAATTGGTTCTTCAGAGAAACCTTCAATAAAAAGTTGTTTGTGGAACCTTAAAAGGTTCTCCTTAAAAGGTTCCACGAACAACCTAATAAGGTTCTTTAAAAAACTTGCTTGAAGAACCATCAGGTAATAGGTTCCTTGTAGAACCAAAGAAGGTTCCCCTATGGCATCACTGCGAAGAACCACTTTTGGTTCTAACTTGAACCTTTATTTTTAAGGGTGTAAAAATACTCTACACAAAATGTCATCACCTTGAACTTGAATAGAAGTGCATTAGATTGTAATCGTTAACCCTACCTTTAATAGAGAGAGAGCATAAACGTGAGCTACCACTTGCTCAAATGCAGCTGAGTAAAACAATGCATGTAATTTTCCCCAAACATCCCACACAACAATTCAGTCTCTGACTCTGAGCAAGTCTGCTCAGATCCACCCACTTATTACCCATATTAAAACACAGACTCAAGATCCATGGCAGTACATTGCAAGCCTTCCAGACCTGATTAGACGTACTAGTATACTACACGTATTCTTTTACAATATAAAAAACTTATAATACTACATAACGGATAGTCAGATTATATGATATATACACAGTTTCTGTCAGGTATCCATCTTGAGTGTTATACCCTTATCAATGCTATACTGTAGCATGTCTGTTCATAAATCCTTCGGATCACTGGGAAAGGGTATTTTAACAGTGCTTTGCCATTGCAATTTTGTAATGCTTCAAAATTAAAATTATAAACTTTTCTAGAGACTTTTCTCTCAATTTATCTTTGACTGAAGATAAGGATATCCTTATCTTAAACTGAAGATAAGTATATTCTGCTTATATCAGTCAAACTCTTGTAGTTTTGTATTTTGTATGCTGTCAGTAGAGTGCTAAGACAAACAAGCGTTTGCAAGCACACAGTAGCAGCAAATTATGAAACAGCAAGACAACAAGAGGAAAATTATCTAAACCACAGAATCTGCGCCTCTCCATCTCACTACAGGAAGAGCCACTGCTAAAAATACACAGATGGAAACAAAGCTTCATAGATGGAGGTGCACTGGTGGTTTAGCCAGCAGCAGTGACGGCGAGGTTCTGCAGGTGCTGTGGTTTGACTTTTACACACCAGCATTTTTTTTTAACACCTTTTGGACTAGTATCCTCAAAGTTGTAATCCTTAGACAAAAACACACTGGCTTTTTATAACTAAACCAAGAGGAGTGAGCATGAAGTTATAGAGACTAAAGGGCAAGTGACAGTTTTGGCAACTGTCATCCTTGCATCATCAATGCATGATCAGGATCCATATGGAGAAATAAAATTCCATTGACTTTGTTTGTTCCTGGGGCTTTTGCTGTGGGATTGCTATGTTATACACCTTATAATAGACTTAACAAACTGCAGAAGTACATGGGGGCTGTAACAGTCCTGACATGTCATTTATGTCTCTCTACACATTATAAGGGATCTACAGTTTTAGGAGCTGTTAGGCAGCATAGTTTTCTCTGGAACAAGCCCAGGCAGAAAAGAGCGTGGGAAGAGCTTAGCCAGTTCAGTAGGCGACATTCAGTAGAGTTCAGTAGAGTCATGGGAGTAAAATATGGGAGGTAAATGAAACTGACCAAGAGGAGGAGGAGAGAAAAGTCTTGCTAGCGTTTTTCCTCTTAACTGGAGGCTTAGATTGTTGATAGTTGATAGTTGGCTGTGCAATTGCTTGAGCAGTGGTTGTAGTGTTGTTTTCTCTCTCTCTCTGTCTCTCCTTTTCTTGATTTTTTAAAATTTTGGTTTCCAAGGGTTGTATGATATACAACACATGCTTTGTGTTTACTTTAATTCATTTAGTACAATACTTAAACACCTTGTAAACACTTGTAGTTACAAGCAGCATGTTTTCTTTAATATTTCATTTATCTTTACTTCCCTCCCACATATTTCTGTTAACCTATAGTCTGCACTTAACAGCAGACATCAGTTATTGGAAATATAGCTTCCTAGTAGGAAACTGTTAAAAGAGAGGAGGAAAAGAGGTTGCCCTTTCCAAAACTAGTGTTGATACAGTGCCTTTTTATATCCATGTCTGCTTTTAACCCTGAGGTTCCAAACACTGACATGAAGATTGAAAATCTATCCATCTATCATTGTTTCTATCATTGTAAGATCCATGAACGTGGGTCCTGGAGCCTATTCCACTTCCACACACACAAAAACAGAGACCACAATTAAAACTGCATTCAAAAACTTCTTTTCAATTTCAGTCGGATATTTCCAACTTTGAAGTGGTGCTGCGTGTAAGGCAACCTGTGGAGTTTTTGACCTCTATTATTGCAGCTGGCAGTTTTTTTTAACAAGTTGGTCCTGGGACCCATTGTGTTTGTCTCGTGCACACGCACAAGGATATAAGGTATGCACATGCACTTGCACGTGGGTGATGCAATACACATTCCTCTCACACTATTCCATTTCACTTATAGGTGGCAGTAGTACAAATGATAGCAGCAATATGTCAACAAAGGTGGTGAAGGAGAAGACTGCTTGCTAGTAAACATGAATGTAAACAATGGAGGTGTCAAATTTTTAAGACAAATCATATTTGCCAGTGTTTTGTGTTGAACAAAATGCAGTCTTTATGTTTGTTAAATCCATAATGTACACAGTATGTATTTTGGTGAATAACACTGGTCACTTAAACTAACACCACTGTTTTAAAGGTTCTGTGTTGTTCCTAATCACGCACTTATGTTTCAGGAGGGCCATTTTGAGTACTATCAGACACCGAAACACTGCACAGTTGTAATACTACAAGACAATTGGTTGGTGAATGGTAGAATTACGGTATTCATATGTACCAGAACTGAGGGACAAAACAGGATTTCTCAGGAGCAAACTTTGCTGACTACAACATAAACTTATGGGATTGTTACATTGTCCAGGAGAGTCTAGGTTCTCTGTTAAATAACACTGAGCATATCATTTAAATAGAAATTTAAAATAAGGAATGGGGAATGGGGAAAAACACAATAATCTGTTTGGTCTGGACACAGTTATTTTGAGCCACCATGTCAGTTTTGGAGGAGACTTTGCTGGATAGAAGCAGAAAGCTTCCGGTTTCTGATAACAGCATGGTGGAAGGAGTGAAAGGACGATGGAAATATCATTAACGATGTGTTTATCCTCTGCTGGAAGGGGGAGGATAGGGAGAAACATTGCTGGGAAATGTGGAAAAGTCTTATTAATGTTATTATAAGCAATAACTGCTCTAGAAATTTTAGATAGAGACAGCTAGTCATGCCCAGCATAATCTTTTCTGTTTGGTAGATATGCACTTTTAATTTGTTTTAATGAACACATTAATTAAGAAAGTGATATGTTGTAAACTGAGATCTAAAGCAGTGTTGCTGCTTTTATGGCAGAAACCACACAGAAACCGTTGGGAAATGGGCCTTACTAACTGAACAAATTTGTGCAATGTTTGATTTCACTACAGCAACAGAAAGGAACAAGTGTCCATTTGCTTCTGTTTACATTAAGTTCAGAGTTAGCTCAGTGTGATGGCCTACAGATCTGCTCAGTCGTGCGAACTTTGTCCATCTGTTTATGGGACAGCAGTTGCAACACAGACTGAAGAGTGATAACAGGTCCAAGGTTGTGACAACAAGAACATCTACAGAACAAATAACTGCTTGATAAACAACATGAAGTTAATGTTATGACATTACATGTTATGATGTCAATCTTAGGAATACAGTATATGAATAGAGTGATTCTTTTACTGTCACTGTAGATAGACATCTATCTGATGGAATATCTTAGTCTGAGTATGAAAAGTATATACTCAGCAAATCCTCATAATTTGAGGTCAAACTTGGTAACAAGAAAAAAAAAACAAAATGTGGAGGTTGAGTGCAACTACAGAATTAATTTGGTTTGAATAGTGGTTGAATGCAGCCCACAGAGCTGCTGTCCTGGTATGAGTCATCATAAACATACAATTCCAATCAATTCACTGACAAAACAAATGTGACTTCCAACCACTGGTGGAGGTACAGACCAAACTGAATGTGCAAGAGTTTTGTGTAATGCTTTCAACCTTCTTTGGCCCCATCTGAATTAAAACTCAAGTGAATTTAGTTTTCAGGACTGATTTTAACTAAACAAAGTTGGGGCCAATCTCTCAGAGGTACTTTACCCTCTTTCCACAATCTAGCAAGGACTTACTTAAGCTGCTTATTGGAAACATGACCTGATGTCAGCTATGTGAGTCTAATATTCTCATGTTCTTGGAGTGAAAAAGAATCGCTAAGCAAAGCAAAAATCATGTTTTTTTGAAGGGGAAGAGGATGTGATCCCAAGTTATGATGGAGAATTGAAACCCAGGCTGTTAAGGCAATACTATAGCTGAGCCACAAGAGATAATTTGAGGATGCTGGCACATTAAATTCTGCTGGGCTCTGAGTGAGAGAAGTTACAGGTAGTGGAAGCAGCATACCTCTAGAAGCCAACAGCTCATGTGCAGAAATCAAAATTTACAAATTGCTCAGGAAGCAAACGCTAAATTTAACAAAAGGGATGATAACTCAAAGAAAAAAATTACAATGCTAGCTTCTTCTGTCTGTGACATAGTGCCATGGTACTAGTGTTACACACTTTATGCAAGCATTGTACACCTTTCATGGAAAATCATACATGTTCAACCCAAGTTACATAGAGCCATGACAGATGTTGGGAGTGGGAATGAAAGACTCGCCATTCTCCCTACTACAAGTCAGTGCAACATCAAAATGATTTTAAAACCATTGCATAATGTTGCTTTAATGCATGTCCTCAATACAATCTGCAATACATGCAACAACTTGTATAGATGACTGGCTCACCCTGTTTTAGAGCAGTCACACTACAAGTCAGTACCAGTAAAGGCTCATTCATCTCAGAGCACATAGCTCAATATTTGCAAGTAAGGATTTGTTCTGAAGAAACGATTTGACTTCATGTTGATCTATATGTATCTGTGATTTTGTATCACAGAGTAATGTTGATACATCTTAACTGTTAAACATCAGGACAGCACTGTTTTCTTTGCCAAAAGAAAATATGCCACCGATTACAGGAACACTCTTCATCTGATCATCATGTGTATTTTTAACCATCTCTGGGAAAATATCTCTGAAATTAAAGATGCAGTATTAGCAGGCACCAGAAATTTGGAGATACAGCAGCAAATACAGTACTATTCTGATAGACTGATTAGGGACAAAACAGCATGGGAATGTTCCAATATAAATGATAAATTTTAGCCCTTAAGTAGGGAACCAGGGAAGATAAGTTTCAGTGATCTTTGAATTAGGTTTGATGGAGAGTAAGCTAAACTTGGCTAGGGACTGGAGGTTGTCAAATTTGACTTATTTAGCACTAAGTGAAAAGAGTGGGAGTTACCCCATAGCAGGGCATGAAAATATGGCCAAAATTGGCCATATTTCACACTGCATACAGTTTCTGTTTTTAATGTGAAGTAAAAATAATGAACATTTTTACACAGTATTGAATGGATGTTTTACTTTTTGGTTTTGTGGTTAGATGCTCTGTGAGACAGCGGGCAGATTTATTCTAAGCTTTTTCCACAGTGGCTCTAAAAGCACGCAAAATTAAATTGAGTTTGGACATATTGGGTGCAGCAGTATGCATTAACAACATACGGTACAGTAGGCTGCATTTCCAATTCAAAAGGCTGTATAAATTAGCAGCAATAGTATAAAGTTGTGAAAGACTAAAAAAATCACAAAGCCTTTTGACATAAAACAATTTAAACTATTTTAACAAACTGTAAAACTGTGAAATGATGTAAAAGAACATAGAATGACTAACTCTCTTTAGTTTCAGTTCTGTGCTGTGTTGGTGTAAAATGTGGTCACTTACTTATAGGTGAATGGGGTGTCTTCCTTGTTCTAGATATGAGACTCAGTTATGCATGAGGTGAAATATATAACAATACAGTGTTCAGATACTATTGTAAAGAAATCACCTTCACAGCTTTGACGGTGAAAATACAGGCAGAAAGAAAAACTGCAAAACTGGTTTATCCAAATATTTGATGTAACTTGCTGGAATCTCAGTGGCACAGACCACTGTGCCACCACTGTATAAAATGCACCTTAATGAACACTTTTCAGTTAAATTTCATTAAGTTTCTTGATTTTGTACAATGTTGTATACACACATTAAAAATAGATCATTATTAGCTACAACAGGTGCCTTTGATAAAATGTAAAAGAAAGTGCATCTTCTCTGTAGTTAGAATTGCCACACTTCTCTGAAATAGTAATCACGCAGCCCTTAATGATGTGTTCCTTGAAGCTTGAGTAGCTCTTATATTTCTAGCAAGGTAAATAGATAGAACAGATGGTTTTATTTGCCTTCAGGGGCAGAGTTAATATAACAAAAGTAAGAAATCACAAAGAAAACAAAAGTTGTGTCCTCAGATAAGAAAACATGAGAAGAATATATTGACTCACCTCAGTGAAAGCAAAACACAGGCACCGGACAGACAGAGGAAGGATGAATGAGTTTACACAGCACAACAGAGCTGCAGAGGAAAGCTCACCTCTGACCCTTGCGTGCAGAGTGGAGACTCAACTATACAGCTCAACCAGTGACTCAATAGCTCAGTCTCACCTCCATGGGATGAAAGCATAAACAACACAGACAAAGAGGAGGAGGAGTGTGTTTGGATTGCACCTCTTATCTCTCTGATCGTCTTCCTTTGCATATCAACACAGTGTTAAACCATCAACAACACCGCAAACCCTAACCAATCCTACCGTAAACTTATCAAACTTTGAACTCAGCATAGAATAACTTACCTTAACCTTATTGACAATATTGTGCCTAGACCATAACCTAAATATTTTGGTCTAAACACAAAGTTTAGACTTAAATTTTAACAGTTGATCAAACAGTTTGTCACTGCAGTTTCATTTACATAGAGAACATAATCACGTTTATATAAATATAAATAATTTGTACTTTTCATATGCTATCTCAACAGCCACAAAAATATGTTGAGTATGTTCTGAGATTTTGAGCTACAAAGATTTCAACACCCAATGAGTTATGCAAAAATTGAGCCATAGTTAGTATGTATGAAAGTAGTATGAAAAACTAAATAAAGAATTAAAAATCATTATTTTTCTCATTAATTTGTTGAGAAATGTTGACAATCTCTAAATAACTAAAGGAACTAAAAGACTAGAATAGAGTATTAAATCTACCAGGGAAAATCTTTGATTCCCATCATTTAAAATTTTAAGCTGACCTAAGCAATTAAGCCAAAAACCAATATAAAAACAAAGAAGCCACACTTGGTGAGACGCCACACTTGGTGAGACGCCACACTTGGTGAGACGCCACACTTGGGCATTCCCATTCTCAAAGAGACAGGCAATCTTTAAACTATGAGTCAGTTGCCATCAACCACAGTCTCTAAGTAAATGTCTCTTTTATAAAACAAGATGCACTGTGGAAAACGTGAACTACAACATCACAACCACAATTTGGCAGTTAGAGCACACATCACACCTTGCTAGCAATTGCCCACTCATAATAAAACGTTTTCAACCACAAGTTGTTTTTTTCTTGTTGTTTTTTCCCCCTAAAGACCAGGGGAACTTCTTTGTGGTTTGCCTTTGTTGCAGGGGTGATTATGCCAGTAATTTCTAGAAAAAATATCAATGTGTTTAATGAGGATTCAGGAGTGCAGTTTGTGGTTATTTGCCAAATTATGTCTTTTGACTGCATAGATAGTTGATGAGTGGTACTATATGTGCTTTTGAAAGTTGATACTGATGCTTCCATCCCAAGTTTAGTTGTTTAAATTCAACCATTTCTGCCAGTCTGACAATTTTTTTCAACCAATCAACAACCTGCTAAATTGACTTGAAATGATAGTTTGGTTTATCAATGTCCCAGAGCGCAAGCTGACATGCAGATACCACATGCTTTTCATGGTGGAAATACTAGTTTTAGTGTCCAATGATAGTAACCATACTTGTTCAAACCTTGCTGAAATGTTGTGCTTTTAAGGAGCTGATGAACAAAATGTTACTGAAAAATCATGGGGGTTAACAGGTTGATCAGGTATAAACAGTCCTGCTCCCAAACCTGAGTAATAGTAATTAAATGAATGTTTAAGAGGAGGTAGCTGTGTTATTGTCAAATTGTTCAAATCATATGAATTTGAAAAGTTACTATAAAGTTATGTTATTCTATCATTTAAGTGTCTGGAATCCTGATAAATACTGTGTCAAGTTGAGATAGGGTGCAGAAGAAGAGGGAAAACAACCTGCTAAAGCAGCTCTGGTGCTTGTTGATGAGGGGGGACCAGTGTTATACAGAATATTCAAATTATCCCAGCCCTTTGTTAATATTGCTCAAAACAGAGAACTCACCAGCCTGGTGTTACTATAGTCCGTTCATAAAGGCAGCAGCCTCCTCAGGTCACTTGAAAATCCTGTAAAAACATCTTTTTTTTAAAAGCTTAATTCTAAGCTAAGACTCCCTGCTTTGACTTCCTCTTCTGTGGAGACTTCAGCACATGTTGCAATTTCCTTTTCAGGGATCTTTTGAAAGCCAGCCGATGTCCCAATCTGTTGTGTAATAACTGGGAGGAGAGCAGCTTGGATCCTGCTGTTCTCATGACTCACACTATATACAGATCTCCTCACACAGCACTTACAGCACTTGTTTTTAATGTATATGGCTGTACTGTTGTTAACATTGTTCTCTGTGTCCTACCCTGTTATGTCAGATTAATCCATTCCCGCATTAGTTTATTCCAGATTGCAGTGTGTACCTAGCTCTCATACTTCTGGATTTTGTTAATGTGTCACTGGAGCCTCCATTCAAAACAGTGTCTTGTTGAGACCTCTTGTGGCTGCTTAGAGAAGCTACTTGAGATGAAAATACCTGCAAATGAACTGAGAAACCAATCCTCAACCAGTAATCCCAGCATCACATAACTGAAATATTATTTACACCTACAAGTTAGACTTGTGAAATCAATACCAATGTAAATTGTCACTCTTTTAACCATAAAACCTTTTTTGTAATAAGTTTATTTTTTGTAATAATCTTTAATAATCTTTACTGTGCTTCATTAACTGCGTCTGATTTTTTACTAATAGCTTTACTGTAATATTGTGTATGCTGTGGAGTAAGATAGAAAAGTTCAATATCATTAATGTATATGACATGTTTTGGTTTCTGTAAAGGTTGTTATGGTGGCTCACAGGTTGGGTGAGGGCCTGTCTGTGTTGAATTTACATGTTCTCCTCCATGTCTGTGTGGGATTTCTCTGTTTCCTCTCATAGTCCAAAGACAGGTAAAATAGAAACTCCAAATTACACGTTGGTGTGAATGTGAGTGTGAATGTTGGATGGATGTGTCTAGAGTGACCCTATTGCATTGTACTGATGCGTCTCACCCATCAGTGTTTCAGTGGTTTTCAGTGGAACAGTAACAGTCTTGTTCATCGTTCCAATGCTTTGTTAATGATCATAAAGGTTGAAATATGGTACTTTAAAATGCAAGAACTACACAAAATTCTGAGTTTAGAATAATCATTCAAACAGCTAAACTATTTAAATTTTAAATAAGTTTAATTAAAAAAAATTAATAGAGCAATAATGTATTACTTATTTTATAGGATTCTAACATTAGAAAAATATATACTGAGTCAAACATACACATTAAAAAACTTTCTTTTAGTATAGTCATGCAAATGTGCAGACATGCTGATTTGTAAATGGACTGAACATGTTTCTACTTTACAAGATACTTCAGTGAGAACATTTATTACATTCATACAGTTTGCGTTATACTTGGGCATTTTTTATGTTTTGCCACCCCAAACTATAACCTCTGATAAAATATATAGTAAAATAATACTTTTCTGGAAGTGTCAATGGAAAAGTGAACACTATAAATATAAATGTCATGGCTGAGCTGTTGCATTAAAAAAACTTCTGCAATTGCTGCAACAGCATTAATAAACCAAATGCTTGTGAATGCCACATGAGCACATACTTGATCACTCAAAAGTGCTTTTAAATAATCCTTCATTCTCAGTTGAGGGTGAAGAAATTAAGGACAGTGGGTAACAGCATGACACTGTAATTGAAAGCAGCTACTGATTTAAAAACACTGAAACCATTTAAAAGGAGAGCTGATCACGAACACAATGTGGTGGTGCCACTGCATAATGTCACATGCTTGCAATGGATTAAAGACCAATTTGATGTAACAGCAAGCTAGAAGATGCTGTTTTGTCGAGCCAGAATGTAATCCATTTACTTTTACCTCTTAGGTGAGTTTTTCTATGTTTATATATTGTACATCATATCTAGTGTAGCACTTTGATGACTTAACAATCATCAAAGAACATCCAAAACAAAAAGTGAATGAACAAGTAATGTTTACTGCACTCTTCTTAATGGTTGCTATGATTTCTGCAAATCAGATGTCACTCCTCATTCTTTCATCTAAGTTTCAAAGTTTTGACTCCCTGAACTGCCACTTTTTACCTACTGGCAGCAAAGTAAAATATCCCTTAGGATTGCCACAGGAACGGTCGCTCCAACCATCCACCTTTATTAGGAACATCCTGGATCTTCAAACTGGTGAGAATAGATAGATGAGGAAGTATAAACTTTGGTTATTTCACACTTGTACTTAAAAGGAAAGGTAGAAATACTGACCTTATCTGTGACGTGTAGACAAGGGCAGAGGGTTGGGTTGTGGAAATAATTTCCACCTCTTGGGAGCCAGCTGAGGCCTTTGCTGTGATGTTTGTGCTGTCTGCAAGTGTTTGCTTGTAGTGTTGTTGATTTAGAAAAGTCAAGTGTATTCTACTGTAGGAATCACAGTAATGTTGTGGACATGGGGTTCCTCTGTGGCACTGTCAGGCACTTGTCTCTGTTCTCACCTCTGATCCTTGCATCAATTGTCTCTGACACAGATCCTGTGATACCACCAAGGGTGAAGGTCAGAGTACAGGTGTAAGAGCTGTTGCTTTGCGGTTCTATCCTGTGAATTATCAGTGTGGTTGTATCCTTGTAGCTATATATTCCTGTCCCATCCACTATGTGTTCACAACACTAGATGAAGAAAGCAAGCATAAAATCTGTCTTTTTTCAGTCACATTGTTAAAGGAGTAGCCTAGTGAGCAGAGCTGAGGGGTCTAGAGCCCACTGTATCCCATTTGTTTCAATGGAATAATCAAATTTTGTATGGGAAGTAGCCAAAAATTATTTCAGGCTGACTGTTTGACCACTTTTCCCTACCTTTTCCAACATCTCTCATGATACATTGTTGATGCATATAATTAAATATCAATTTTGTTCCTTGGTAACTGACAGAAGAACTAGGTAGTGATACCTACCGTGCTACAGACAAAGAAAAGAGCACATACTATTTTACAACATCTGGAGTAAACTCAAGGTTAATGAGATTTTTTATGTCAGTGCTCAACAAGACTTTTCCATAACTTGATGGATTAATTGATGCTGTAGCTGTCCAGTTTATTGATATAGTCTTAAGAGGACCCTCCATTCCTAACTGCCTGATCAAATTTCCTTGGCCTTCTACAGAAACCAGTAACTGGTGGAAGATTAAGGACAAAATTGGCTTTCTCTTTTCTACAGTGAATGAGCAATAGCAGTTGAAGGAGCTTCTCCGGTTGAGGACAACAAACCCTGTGTCAAACTTTCGACTCAAGGTATATTTAAAAACAGCCAAAAATCTAAAGATCTAAAATCTGACTCTATCTTTATCTGTATCAAGACTCATTGACCCCAATTAAGAAAAAAAAATTTTTTTATGATCAATTGCCTTTTATTGACACTTGACACAAACACTTAAGTCGATTACTAAGAGCAGCTTTACCTTGTCATTGTAGAGTAAGGC
>NW_026116772.1:0-27071 GCF_001640805.2 Lates calcarifer
GTGTGTCAATACTATGTTTTGCACATAAAATTTTAATTTTAATGCTTTCCTAGCCATCTGTTTCACACTGAGCACCATCTGCTGAAACATGCCTTCCTCAATCAAACATGTTTATCTTAGCTCAGGAATCCCACACAGATTTTGGATGGCATTTTCCTTCAAGTAATTCCACAGAAATTAATATTTGTTTCAGATTAGTGAAGACAACGATGCCAAAAACAAGGAACAAGGCATCACCTTTACAGATATAGGATTAGGTCTGTGCTGTCTTTCTGAGCCCAAAAACAAGCAGCCAGATGGCACAGATAGCAAATAGGGTACTTTGAGCTAGTCTGCACATGTTGATATCAGTGTGTGTTGGATATGTGTGTGATGTATTTGTGAGTGGTCTGTGTCCTCACCGACAGAAAGCTTGGATTTTCTCTGTCCTGGGCTATTGAGGGTCAGGAGCAGCCGACTCTTGGTGATCTGCAGCTCCAGTCTCTGGGCTCAGAGTTTAGCTGTACAGAGAACAGCAGCCCATCCTGGTTCCATGTCCTGAACTGGAACTGAACAGAGAAACCCCCTGTGGTGTTTGCTGCACCTGGCAGCAACAGGAAGCTACTGCTTGAGCTCAGGAAGGTGCAGGCCCCCAGCTGGGGCTGTGAGCATGAGAAGGTCACATTGCCCTGGGGACAAGAATTACAACCACTGACATTAGGACAGACTGATGTCATAGGAAATTCATTAGTTGTTTGGAATTAAAGGTCATTTTGCCAATACTGTAAGTCAAAGCAATGCAAATTATGTATAGACCGTTAAATACAAAGCGGCTGTTAAAAATTCTGCAGAAATTTATGGGCTGAGCAAAATCAGACTGCCTGGAATGGTCATGGGGTTGTTCAAAATTTGTGTAACACACTGACAAGATGTATTGTGTTGATGCAAGGAAACACGAGCTATGAATTCCTGAATGTTCATACAGAGAAAGCACATCAAGGATATACTTAGGTCCCAGGCCAGTGACTGATTTGTAAACCAGTAGCAGTATTTTCAAATGGCTCATCTAACTTATTGAGAACCAATGTAGGGACTTTACATTGGATATAATACTCAGCCACAACATTAAAACCATTGACAGGTGAAGTGAATAACATCGATCATCTCGCTACAATACAATGTTCTGCTGAGAAACCTTGTCCTTCATTCATCTGGATGTTACTATGACCTGTACCACCCACCCATTGTTGTAGACCAAGCACACCCCCATGGTAACAGCACTCCCCAGTGGCAGGAGCCCTACCCCAGCAGGACAATGCTCCCACCACACCACAAAAACCGCTCAGAAATGTCTTGAGGACATGACAAAGAGACAAAATGTGTTGACCTGGACTCCAAACTCTGACGTTTTCCAATCTGATCCAGCATCTGTGGGATGCACTGTGACAAGCCAGATCCATGGAGACCCTGTCCTGCAACCCACAGGACCCAAAGGATCCACTGTCAATGTCCTGGTGCCAGACACCACAGGACATCCTCTACAGTCTCTTGTCCATGCTCCGATGGGTAAGAGCTGTTTTGGCAGCATGAAGGGAACTTACACAATATTAGGCAGGTCCCACAGATGCTGGATAAGATTGGGATCTGGGAAGTTTGGAGGTCGGGTTAACAAATTGGGCTCTTTGTTGTGTTCCTTGAGACATTTCTGAGTAGTTTTGACCTACCCTATGTACACACAGACACACACACACAACACACACAAATCATTTCCACAGTTTGTTACAGCCTGATTCTGGCTGCCTGGAGAGATTCAGGGAGAGAGAAAGAAGAGAGAGAGCGAGAGAGAGATGCATCTAAAACTAATGATTTAGGTCTGTTTCTAGTTTCACAGCAGATTTCGAGTTAAATTCCTGATGAAATGATGATGAGAGAGGCTGCTGAACTGAAAGCACTGACAAGAGGTGCAATCCAGAAGATTTTAGAGTGCAGATCATGGAGTCCACACACAACAATTACATACAGGTTGCATAAAGCATCTGGTGAACCATGATACATAAAAACATCCTGCACATGTCCAGATTAGTCATGGGGTGTACATTATTGACGGAGTCAGGCACACTGACCAAGACAGAGCTGCACACAATGACTGGACAGTGAAGTATTTTTTATCTTATTGCAGCCTTAGGAATGGTAAGGCTATGCATTTGTATTTTAGATTAAATGATTAATATAGATAAAAATCAAAACAAGGATTGGTGCAGTATTGCGCAAACAGCTGCTGCAATGTAATCCAAAAGTCATTTGTCCATGTCAACGTATGTCCACTGATGTGCTTGCATTGACAGACTATTTCCACTGCCTGCCATTAGTTAATTTCAATATCCAGATTCGCTTCCTGACAGATATTTAAGTTAAATCAAGTTTCAATCGTCTTTAAATAGCAAGTAATTAAATGTTTTTTCTATCCATCCATCCATTATCTAGCTTATCCATAAGGGTCATGGGGAGTTCCAATCTATCCCAGCTGAAATTTGGCAAGAGGTGGGATACACCCTGGACAGATTGCTAGATAAGTGTTTTTGACTGACTTAAAAGTTTTGAATCATATCATCATATGTTAAATCATATGTGAACTAGTTTACACATGCTAGCACACAGCTGTTCATCTTTGATACAAGAGACTGTTGTTAGTCTTTTACTTCTCTGTCACTTGTCAGAAAAGTAAAAGTGTCTTTCTCTCCCATATTACCTGAATGCTATGCTGATGAAACGTCACTGAGACAGTGTTTTGATTATGGTTGCTTTGGTCACATTGGCGCAACTGATCAAAGTGTAAAACTAACTAGATGTTGCAGTTAAATGTACTTTACTTTGACTTTACATTCACTTAAACTAAGCTCTTGCAACATGCAGGTGCATAAGAATTGAATTTTCCAGCCAGGAAACCTCCTTTGTCACACATGTCTGCTTACCACACTGTGTATCTGTGGCTTGCGTCTCTTTGCCAGGTCTATGATGTTGATGCCATTGTAGTAGAGGTTTTCCATGCAGCCCTGGAAGTTCTTCCTGAGGAAAGTACCAGGTTTACCAGGCAGGGGGATACCTCCAAAGCTCAGCTGTGATGAAGAGCAAACAGACAAGGTGGAGATACA
Organism: Lates calcarifer; assembly: GCF_001640805.2. Taxonomy (NCBI): domain Eukaryota; kingdom Metazoa; phylum Chordata; class Actinopteri; family Centropomidae; genus Lates; species Lates calcarifer. The sequence continues at coordinate 3,132 of NW_026116772.1, forward strand.
GAAACTGCTTCTCCTGTACATTCATGCATGCTATTTTTTATAAACAGTCATATACAGTAAATTCAAATTTTTCTCTGTAGGTTACGTTATCCAAGATGGAAACACATAGCATTTTACTTTGGTGCTTTAAAACATCACCAGTACAAATATTTACAACAGCCTCAATATGTAGAGACACTTACTTCAAATTTATTTCATAATGATGAGTTAAAACCAAAAAGTTTCCAATTGTCACTTTAATTGTCAAGTCAGGTCAAGTCTTATATGGGTTGGGTCTGGTCCAGAATTGATTTAGCTATCATTTCAGGTAACTGATCAGTTTGTATTGACATTTGTCAGTCTGGGCCAGGTACAGGTTTGCAAACTGTACCTGTGCAGAAATCTATTGTTGTGGGAAACAATGGCTAATATTAGTTATTCATATCATTACCAAGAATCAATTATTATTCATAATTATTATTATTACTATTATCTATTCATATTATAGAGAATAAGAGTCTCCCTAAATCAGTCTACAATGGATGAAAAAACTGTGTTCAAATATCAAAAAATTTGAGGACATCTGTGTTTGTGCGCCTCTGTCGACTAAAGCCACCAAAACTGCCCTGTTTCTGTGTTTGTGATAAGAGGTTTAAACACAAATGCAATTTAGTGTCAAAATGAGCACCAAAACTGCACTGAGCTGCCTCATTATCATAAATACAGCCTCAGCTGCATCCTTCCTCCCACCTCGAAACAAACACATTTGTTTGGTGCCAGAAAATTACCACACTTCACCAGAGGCACCCTTTTGTTAGTAGCTGCTGACTGGTCTATATGTGATTAATCAGCTTAACACAGCTGCATGCTTGGTGTTCTGGTGTTTCTGTATGAAACATTTTATTTTGAACGTTGCCAGCAACACTGTGTTGCATTATGTGGACATCTGTTTTGTGACAAAATTAAAACTGAAAGACTAAAATAAAAGTTTGTGAGAATTTACATTCAAATCAGTCAACACACATTACAATATTAACAATGTTAGTCTGTCTCTCAACACTTTATGACTTTATTCTGTCTGTGGTTCTCACTTTATGACCCTATTCTGTCTGTGGTTCTCAGCTTCATGCCCAGTGGTTCCTACTGAAGATGTAAATCTTTAAAGACACCTCAGAAATATATAGTTTTGGGGTGACCTCAATGATTAGGCTGCACATAATATAAGCACAAATGCCCTGAGCAAAGAGTCTCTGGTTCTACTTGGCCAGCTGGAGCATTTGCTGCATGTCATTCCCCTACTCAATTTCTCCACATTTCCTGTCTGTCACTCTTAAGTAAGAAGAAAATTGTTAATTTGTTGGGCACTATTCTCAGTGGTGGAGTAATACTTTTAGTGGCTGAGTAAAACTGAAATAAAATGAGCAGTGTTTGAGGAACATGTCACCCAGCGCTGCCCTGTCAAGCAGATTTACCAAGTAGTTCTTAGTGTCCCACCTCATAGTCCACATCCAGTGAGAGTCCTTCTCCTTTGGTTTGAAAGTGTTGTGTATGGGAGTCCACTGTGAGGTTAACCTGCCTGTTGAAGCGTTCGATGAGGACCGAGTGCCAGTGCTGGTCATCCAGCAGACTGCCCACAGTGACAGCAACAGGACTGCTGCTCAACCTCAGCCTGCTATCATCTGGAATAATATGAAGAAAACAGCAGGACAATATTTCACATCCTCCAAAGTGAGGGCACACTCCACAGAGCTCAGGTGGAGAGGGCAAAAACCACCTACGCCATGCAGCTGGGTATGGCATGAAGTCATGTTTCAGTACTGAAATAATCAATCACTTATATACACTTGGCTTCTGAAAAGTGCAAATGTTGTTTATTTGTCACTGCACAGGTAAATATGTTGTAAAATCGTTGCTAAAAACCCAAGTATTCTCACTGAACTCTATTTAATGGAGAAATGATTCTATAAATTCCCCAACAGGGCACACATACTGTTTTTAGACTCCCTGCCGGCCAAAAAAATACATTGCCAAAGAGAGGTCTCAAAACCTGCTGTGTGTGTAGATCACCTAGGTTGAGATGGAGATCCAGTTTTCCTTCGTGGAGCTCCAGGGTTATGTAATCTCCCCTCTGTCCCTCCCCATGCAGTAAAACCCCCTCAGCTTGACGACTCTTGAAGCGCAGTGAGATCACGTCCTTCACTGTTGACATGGACTTTTGGTTGAATCGGTACAGCAAAGAGCTTCCGCCATCAAAGCTCACCACATCTGATTCTAAAAACAACAACAACAAAAACTGTTGCTATACCTTTTTGCATGGCACATGTAGTTCACAGTGACAGTGGTGGTGGATTTACCACTAAAAATCCACTTTGAAGCAGTAGGACCCTTCAGACTGTAGCAGACAAAAGCAGCTTCTCATTTCTAGCTGGTGACCATCAGTATTTTGATTATTATTTCTATTTTTGAAATGTTACCTGTTAGAGGCAACTGTTAAATTTATGTTTTAAAATGTTTTTAGTATTACCTATTTTGTTACTGACATTTATCAATTTTAACATTTTTCCTAATTTATGTTATTAGTTTACATTTGTATTATCAGCTTATCAGTCATCTGTAAAGGACTTTGACTGATTGATTGATTGATTGGTTGAATGATTGATTGACTTGTGGCCACAGAGGCTGCTGCTCAGCAAAAGTTCCACAGGCACATGAAACCTTTATCTTCATCTGATAGACAGTAGGTCATTGTTTCACATCAGAGTTGAATGGGAAGATATCACTGTGGACATGTGTTAGAGAATCATCTAAGTGGAGTGTATGAAAACTATGTGACTGCAGGGTTTGATGTACACCCTGAAGGTGGTGTAGTCACAGTGGTTCCATGTATTTCTTTGTAAGTCTAGTACCAACTGCAGGGTGTGTGTTACTCACTGAAGGAGCAGCCATACACTTCCACCCTGAGGCCCAGCCAGCCACTGCGGCTCCAGTCCAAAGGGACGAAACGCAGGAAACGGGTTCTCACTGAGTGGGACAGCTTGTTGTGGACGACAGCCTCTGAATTCACATTACCCACAAACCTCTGAAGGAACAGAGAGACAGAAGACAGGCAGTTATGATGACAGCATTTCACTGTTTTAAACAGGTTCCGCTGAGAAATAAGACTTGATTTCAGTTACAATATGAGGATAATTGATAGTAATGTATTAATCCAACAGGGAGAGAAAAGTCTGGATTTTATCTTAATACTTCAGATATGAGCAAACAAACAAACAAACAAAAAATACTTAAACAACATGGACAACATGGAGAGCTACAGATAAAACATGTCCATGTGAGAAGCAAAAAAATGACCACAGTTGGCAGGCAGTATGCCAAAAAACTAAAAGGCTTAAAACCCAGAAACCTCTCTGTCAGTCTCCTTTTTCATTGTCACTTCTGCTCTCCTCTGCAATGACAGTGTAAACCACAGAAAGCCAAGGGACAGAAAGAGAGACAAACACCTTCCCTCATGAGCATCTACTTCATAATGGATTTGAGGCAGGTGATGAATCAAATTGATAAAGTCTAATAAGAAAAACTACCAGAGGGATACAGTACATCCTTGACAGTGGAGCCCCAGGTTTTTGTGAAGAGTTAAAAATCTAAAGACAGGGGCAATCATTCAGCTCTACACAGTGGTTTAAAAAAAATAGAGTATGAGGAGGTATACTGACTAGTGGTACAAATGACTGTCTGATGGTTCTGGAGAGCAAGGGCATCATTAAATATAGCCAGATGCCGCTTCTTGGCATATAATTAAGGCAGTAGTCCAACTGCTAATGCTCTTATTATGATTTACACCCATAAATCTCCTATTTTAAGCCATTTGAGTGAAGGCTTGATGTTGCATATTAAAACAGGTCCACAATAAGTAATTAACACATGCACATCTAGCAATCCTTGACTCAAATGGTGATGTTGTGTTCCTGGCCAAAAGTTGTTCTGGTTGGCAAAAATCATAACATTTACAGATACCTGAAAGCATGAAAATCAATTAAATTGTTATTGGCTAGGTTTTTTGGCTGGATGGGCAAGGAAGAGGAAGGTTTAAAAGTTTAATTTATCATAATGGGATTGCAGGTGATGAAAATGGGGGGAAACAGCACTGGAGAAGGCTGGAGACAGAGGCTGAGGACTGAATGATAGCAGGCAGGTGGGGCGTGTGAGTGACCAAAGCAGGGCGCAAGATATTTCAATAGTTAACAGTATTATAATGATGCTTTATCTGCTTTATCTGTGTTGATAAGAGATGCAATGAGTCACATGACCTCATAATTTAGTTTTTTTAATATTTGATTTTTGAGAACCAACTCACTAGGAAAGTAGAAATCTGTACCAGTGCAGTTTTGAAATGCAACAAGCTTGAAAGAGGACAGAGATGGAGCAGAGATCCCATTGTTGGGTGAATGTGCTTTTATGATAGCATGTATGTCCTGTAAACATTCCTGTGGATGAAAATTTCAGTGAGTGATTGTTTTCCTCATTGAGTTCCAAAGGCTTGTCCAGCATCTGTCTGACCTGGAGTTGGCTGACTGCAGCGCCTCTGTGGAAATTGGAGCAGAGTGCACAAGATGGAATTAAAACGCCTGTAGTTTAAAATTATTACAGTGTGTTTCTCTAAAAACTACACAGGTCTAATACAAGTGTACTGTAACAGACATTCTGTGTTTGCGGTGTGTGCACATATATCAGGATTATCTGGTAAGTAAACTCATTGTTAAGACATCCTGCGGATGTTAAGGTCAGACCACGACATAGGTTGGGCAGAAACAGAACATATATTAAGCTCTTCATGTGGACATATAAGACGTACAAAGCTCTTAACCACTTTAAGTATAGCCAATATAGTACACAGTGAGGAGATACAATATTCCTCCAAGACCAAGGTGCTACACCGAGCAACAGAACTACAAGAAACTGCACAGGACAAAGTGGGACTACATAGACCTAGACAGCACTAAACAGGACAATAAGCACAACAAAGGATAGTGCAGTGCAACTCAGTCAGTGGATAAAGTGTCATTCATTTCTGCATTCAAATTGTTAACCATGCTAGTCATTTGTGTAAATACCAGCACACATAAAATAAACACACAAAGTACTGATGGGTTGAGGAGTGAAATATATTGTACAAGAGAGAGAGAAACCTGTTACAACAAGTCAGAAGGAAAATCTCAGTAGAGAAAAAATAGATTTTTTTTTAGGTTTCCAAAGACAAAAATAAATAAATAAATAATTGGCTGTTTCCACAAGAAGTATCAGTTTCCAACCAACTGGCAATAAGCCATAAACTGACCACATCTAGCTTCACTCAACATTCATTCAACTACTCTTAAGTGCAAGAATTAAGACTTAAGAGCAACTAGACTTTTTTTTTAGGTTTCTTAAAGATGTTTCACCTCTCAACTGAAAAGTTTCCTGTGTTCTGGAGAACTGAACTGAGAAATAAAACATCTTTCAAGAAAACCTAAAAGAAGGCTACCATGATCCAGGTGACTGAGAATCTACACAGACATATTCAATTACTCTCCTCAAAGCATAGATTGAATCAGGGATACACTAATGATTCAGAGTAGTTTTACTTTCACATGGGTCTTAAGGCTGAAAATGTCTGTTGCTCTGCTGTCTGACACTTTCGTCTAGAGCAAAATACTTTGACAAATATGTGATAGACTTGCAGATTACAGCTGACATTCATAGTTCCAGGAGATGATTGCAAATCATTTTCTTTCCCTGACATTTAATCTGATGCCATCATCAGGGAAAAATTTCCAATCAGACTAATTTTATTAATTTTACTGTAATAATTTATGAGAATAATCTCACTTTGGTGACTTCCTGACCAAATATTTCCATCTGTACACAAACAAAATCACACTCTGTGAATTCAGTATACACATTCATGATTCCCAAAAGCTGAACTTATTTTGTTTTGGACATCCAATGAGTTTTTCTTATCACCACCAATCAACTACAGTGTCAAATATCTAATGATAAAAATAACCATAGAATTTCTTTCTTTCTTTCTTTTTTAAAGATTTTAATGATCATGTACCCTTTCTTCTAACACCACCTTCAGGAGTTCTCCCTACCATTTTATATCACACTGGGTGTAGACCTTTAGCCCAATTTGTGATGGAGCTCAAGCTCAGCCTAATTTGGCTCAACATTGACTCAGTGTGGCTGACAGTCTCTCACCAACTGCTGCCCTCTCATTACTGCCCTTAGTTCAGTTTCTGGCTGGGAGCCTTTACCTTTGAACCCAACTTGTTAAAATGCCAGACAGACGTCAGCTAATATCAGCCAAAGGCCTGGGTGACAGCTGTGTTAGCTAAGTTGGGTGTGAGATTCATTAAAGAAGAAGAATTAGCTGTCATTCATTTTGCACCATCTTTATATATAGGTTCCCACAATCACCAAAAAAGTCCATGAGGTGTAGGGTTTCACTCTGTGTGTGACTATGCATTTAATACACGTCAGACAAGACCTGTTTTGTTTCAGTGTCAGATGTCTGTTTTAGCTAATGTGATACTGCACTGTATAACCTGTTTGGATGCTTTATGTATCTCAATATTTGAAAAAAGTACAGCATCTCTCTTATTCCTCTTTCACAAGTTAGTGAAGTGCAAGAGCACAACCACAACCAGTTGATCAGAATACATCTACATCTAAGTACGACAGCAGTGAAAGAGCAAAGACCCTGGACAAGAGCCTGAATGAACAACAGAAACGGACAACACTAGCTGTGACTGAACACAGTCACAAAACACACAGCCTCAATTGGGAAGGGGTCATTAAAGCAGTAATCAGAGGACAACTGGAGAAAAATCAGGGAGAACATTCAACCTCTGACACCAGAAATCATCACTTGGGGTGACCGGATAGCTGAATGGTTACGGTGTGTACCATGTGGGCCTCAGTGTCCTGAGCAGCAAGACCTCAGTTCAACTCCCGATCCAGCTGGACACTTGTTGTAAATGAATAAAAACTAAAAACTGTAACTGTTTTGTTACAAGGAAATAAATAAAAATAAAATAAAAAAAAGTTTTGTCTGTTTAAATGCCCCTCTCTCTCCCTCTCTCTCCACTCAATATGGATTCATATCCCATGTTACATGTTACTAACTCAATATCTCCCCTTTCCTGTAGTATTGTGCTCTTCCGTCTCTTTCTGCAGGTATTTCTGCCTCTGGAACTGTAGGGTCTGATCTGTGATAACAAGTTTGCTGCTGCTCCTACAACTCCACTCAACACCTGCTGCTAGAATTAGAAATTACTTACACTGCTATTAGTTGTATTGCTGTGTTAGCAGTTAATACTTTAATTATACTACTACTACTATCATTACTACTGCTGTATTACTGGCCTCACCTTACATCTGATATGGAACCTGTGTTATGCTATGTTCTTCTTTCGCTATTCTCTACCCCCCCCCCCCCCCCCCCCCCCCCCCCCCCCTTCTTAACCCAACCGGTCGAGGCAGATGGCCACCCACCCTGAGTCCAGTTCTGCTCGAGGTTTCTGCCTCTTAAAAGGAAGTTTTACCTTGCCACTCTCGCCTAGTGCTTGCTCATGGTGGGATTTGGTGGGTCTCTCTCTGTAAATACCTATTTTAAAGAGTATGGTCTAGACCTGCTCTATATGAAAAGTGCCTTGAGATGACTGTTGTTGTGATATGGCACTATATAAATAAAATTGAATTGAATTGAATTGAATTGAATTAATGCCTTGCATGCTTGCTTGTTGTGGTATACCTTTTAGTAAACCACTTGGTACCTTTAGCTTCTTTCAGAGTTATTGGTGATATCACTAAAAATATAATAATTTACAGTTCTTCTTAGATGAGAAATTCTGAGTTTGGCTTCATGAAGGTCTGAGCAGGGTCTGAGTTAGAATCTTCTTATTCTGAGCTGATGATTGATTTTGTCCTTAATTCCTACAACTCAGTGCACTGTAGATAATACATTTTTAACAGTGATAAATAATTCAAAACAACACATAGCCCTTCACCTAATGTTCAGCCCCACATCTCCCTGTGCTAATTTAATTTAAGCAAAGAAAGAAAGAAAGGAAGACCACTCTGCAGCAGTGTCATGCAGGCTACTACTCACTCTGCTATAAGATTGATTAGTAGAAAAACTCACATTTAAAAAAAGAATCAAACATCTTGTTGACAGTCTTTAATATACAAAGGCAGTGGGCTGATAATGAAGAGCCAATGATATACTAACATAAGGCTGGATTAAGAATTAATTCCAGACACTTACACTTACATGAAATGTGTAAGAAATGACAAGATGTTGTACACCAAACTGCAGTCAAACATGGCATTTTGTGTACAGAGAACAGAGCATGAAAAAACATTATACCTCACATGACAAATGCATTCAGTATTTGAGCTAGGGTTGTCTGTAAAGGAGTCAAATGGGACCAATAGCACTTTTTGAGGGGAGGGATTAGTTGCATTTTTAAAACCATTAAACTAATAGATTGAGTTTGTATTGAAAAATTGTCCCCCCTTCTCTGTTATTTTTTCATTAGGTAATTCAGCTAAGTGCAGCAGCTACACTCTGATCCAACTAGAACAACAACATTAATGACCTTCAGCTTATTCAGGTAAATTACACTTTTGGGAATTATTTTTTTTTAGACCTGCAACACATTTCAACGTGCTGCAGTATGTTTATGCCTCACATTGTCTAACCACCACCAGAGCAAGGAAGTAGGTGGTAGTTACCACATGAAGAAGGAGGGACTGAAACTATGCCCAGTGAAATACAATGTTATTGAGCATCAGCCACAGATTTGGAGGTTTCTCAGGGAACACAACATCACACAGTTCTGTGACATGTGGCACTCTGAGAAAGGTAATTATTCATCCCTGTATATTTCATAACACAGTGTAGCACTGCATATAACACTGTCATAGGTCGTAATAAAACTATGTCTAAACTATTTTTTCATAGGTTTGTCCAAGTAAAAAAAACTTTGAAGAAGTGCCTGTGCAACAAACTGCTGAATGTCCAGAGGTCCTGATTAAGGCAATTAAAATATTAATGTGATGTACATTAAGTGAAATTGAATGATTCTGACTATTTGCTAGTGTTAGCTGTTGGTCAGCACATGACTGTTATCTAGCTACAGTCACAGGGCTAGAAAATGATGTACACAGACAATTAACATCAGGTCATTTATTGACCAACAGAATCATCACTCTGTTGGTCTTTGCCAACAGCAAAAACGTGTAATCCTTGCTCACTCTTAAAATATCAATACAACACAGAGTGACTTTTCACTTTTTAAGGAATGTCGTTGGTGGAGGGTCCAGACTGACAGAGGCTTGCAGTCGCATTGATCTTGCCCTTCTTATTACATGGAAAAACACAGAAAGAACTTTTTAAGAGAACATTGTCACAATGGTGCATTCTGGCTCAGACCTGTGTACCTCTTACTATCCATGCCATCTGGAGACAGACTAAAGCACAGCTGTCTAAGTGTTCAGCAGCTTAACACGGCAGCCAAAGTGACCCAAAGGCCCTCACCATAACTGGTCAAATAAACTCTGAGCGTAGACTCACCCCTCCTCCATCCTCCTGTCTGTGCTGTTTCCAGGCCCGGCCTGTGTCACTGTAGAATAGCAGGTAACTGCTGACCCAGTCCTGGCTGTTGAAACGCCCTTGTGTGGCCACAGCCGTCACTTCCATCCGCTCCCCGAGATCCACCTGGAGCCAAGGCTGTCGGTCTGAAATCTCGGGAGACCAGCCTCCTGCTTCTGGGAGACCACAGAATTACAGGCAGGGGAGATCCAGTAAATAGTGATTCTGCTTTCAGGTGAGGTCACACTTTGGCTGCCACACTGTGCCTCATTTCTTGACAAAAAAAGTACAATATGTACCTTTTCCACATAAAATGTATAAAAACAAGACCTACTGTATATTATATATTTTGTTGAGTTGTATACTTACATTATCCCAAATGTGTCCATCAATTTTCAAACCTAGAGAAATCTGTAATTTTAATCAAAGGAACAGTCTGTTCAATTTGGTTGTCTGTCAATGGCATCATATCTTCTTTGTGTATATGTAAACATTGTTCACCAGGAGCATCAAAACTCACTTTTATCCAGTTTTACCAGTGTAGTTTTAACTGGTGTTTTTATCATGTTTAATCATGTGGGGTCTCAATTATAACTATTGCATATGCACAAAATAGGGCCTGAAAGAGGCAAATGCCACTTTCAGTGCAAAAGTTACGACCTATAAAATCTGTGCACCAGTAGAGAAACTCTCACCCGTGCACATATTTTAGAAGACTTGGGAAACTGGCGATGATGAGATGGTGACTTGAAGCCAGACTGTTTAATGATGACGTTTAATTTCACATAATACAAAGCATCAATTCTAGATCCATGTTATCGTAGACATTCAAACCAGCTGTATCATTTGTACTTGCTCTTGCTGTGAGCCATAAATATTCAGTACTGTAACAGATGAAATTATCATCGGTTGTCGAAATCCAATAGCATTAAACATTAAACTTTACAGGAATTAATAAATTGTGTTCACCTATTAAACTTCCATTTTCAAATGATATCTCAGGGAGGAGGTTATCACTGATTGATGCGATCATTTTAGCAAGTTGTGAAACAATCAGTTCTGATTGCTGTAAACATATAAATACTGAGGTAATGCTTGTGTGTAATTCTGCATGATGGATGCACTGGCACTGCTTGAGGACTATGCAAATGCAAGAATTAGGAGGGAATGAGTGTTCAGGGACCACTAAGATTTCTTGGCCCATGATGACGACTGGCTAATAAGCCGATTTTGATTCTTGGATATGTGCTGAACTGGTCCCAGGAATAGACAGACCAACGTGATAGAACTGCACTATCCCAGTACAGATGAACAGGTACTAATCACTCTGCGGTCTCTGGCAGCCATTTTTCTGGCACCAGAATCAGACTGAACTGCCATTTCACTTCCATTTGATTATTTTACTTACACAAGAAATGTGACCCCTGCATTTAACCATCAGTGACTGACAAACACACACATATACAGGCTACACACACATGCACACACACACACACACACACACACACACACAAGAACCCTTAATTTTTTTGACAAATACAGTGATGATGACAGTCAAAAGCACTTGCGATACTTTGCAACCAAATGTAAGACCACAAGTTTGTATAATCACCTGGGACATCACAAAAACGAAAACAATGAATGGAAGCGCACTGTGACCTTTGACTATTACCTCAGTGAACCAAAGATACAGCGCTGGCCACCACTAGGGACCACACAACAGGGGATTTATATTTACTAGACAAAGTCTGGTTAATGCCCTCACACGACTGTTGTGTTACCTGCTTTAATGTGTCAACAGAGTACAGTTTGGAGGTAGAAAAAAAGGTTTTCTAACAGCAGGTCAAGTATTGTGAAGGCAGTCTCCCTCTATAATTGGACAAGGGGCACAGAATATATCTGATTACAGGTGGGTTGTGTATCAGTTACAATTTTCCGAACCACATGCTGGAAAAAGCAGACCCAGGGGCAGCAAGTAAACACAGAACAAAGTGATCCAAGTACTGATCCCTGTGGAAAACCGTATATGACCACAGAGCAGGAATATATCAGCTGTCCCTAAACACTTTTGTCAGTCTATAGAGGACATACTGTATGATGGGGGAAATCAAGACTTAACATGGTTAACAATTTTAATTCAATTTATTCAAAATTACACTATTTATTGAAAAGTCAATTCACTGACCTTTTGTACATAAATAGCTCTTTCTCCAAAGACGGATATGTCATATGGGCACCTTGATATCCCTCAGTAAATTTACCATGTATTATAATTATGCCATCTTCTAATTACTGTCTTTAAAATATAGCAGTGGAAGGGTAGTGGCTTCTTGTCCAAAATATCTGTTTATTCTTTTTGCATTTTCGTGAAATAGATTAAAAGTTACCACACTGAAACAATAGCAGATACAGCACTACCATTCTCTGTTGAACTCACCATCTCTTATGTTGAGCCTTGCACTGGCAGCAGAGCTGGCTGAGGACTGAGAGGAGCTCTGGAAGGATGACCCTGGTAACATGGATGCCAGAGGAGCATTACAGTTATCTGTGAAAGAGAACATTAATAATGTTTATTCTATTTAAGGACCATCAACAGATTTTTAAAAATTATAACAGAACAGACTAAAAGCACATTCATGACTTCAGATTTGGCATGCAGTTTGAATATTACATTAAAATCTTATTCTATTAAATTTGTATGTGTTTCACATGCACTGATTAAATGAATAAAATTACTTGGATTTGTCCTGCTGACAGAAAATAATGTCAAAAGATATTTTTATCATTTGTCACATCTTTTCAAGGCACTTAATCAGTCATCCAAAACTTAAACCAACTTAAAAGTTGCTTCAGTTCAACTTTTAAATCAGCTGTCACAGAGTCACTGGGTGAAATGTTCAACACAATATTCCACCACTTTGTCAAACCTGAATACTTCCTGCCAACTATTTACAATGCACAAGCATAACTATCAACTGCTTCTGCTTTCATCTCTTACTCTTCCTCCTAACAGTCAGCTGCTTTAAACTTTTACTCTTCAACTGTTTATCTTACATATCAGCTGACAGCTCAACTGCACAGTGTAAACTAAAAATATATATATTCCAATTACACCCATTTCAACAGCTTTTACTTCTCACACCTTCAACACTCCAGCTGCTTTAAATGCTTCAACTTAAAGATTCCCTGTGGAGTTTTTAACCTTTGGTAACACTTTCTAGGAGGGATTTGTTTATCTTGTACACATGCACAAAATAAACAAATGCACAAGCATATTTGGGTGACATTATACAATGCCCTGCTGCCAGTGCAAGGCTCATGTCAGTTATCACACTATTCCACTGACCCTATAGGTGCTGGTTACATTACAAGATATGCAGCAAAACTCTAAAAACCAGTGTTTAGGCTTAAAAAGCATTGCATGTATTATTTTTTCCTCTACAATTAAAGGTATTTCTAATTACAACTTACTTAATTTTTAGAGTAAAGATTGTAAGTTGATTACGCATTAAAATTCAGTTGTTCGAATTACTTTTTCCAAATTGATGAAAAATAATTTTTCAGAAAACATGGCTGTAAACAAAAAGAAAAATCTGCTTAGCAAATGTTTTATGAAAGAGAAAAGGCACTCAAGATGTTTGTTGGAGCTCAAGGACACTCAAGCTGTATTTTGGTGAGAAACACTGAATGTAACCTAAACTTTTATTTGTTTACAAGACAACTCCTTAAAATTGTAACGACTATACAACTCCTTAGCATTGACATTTTGAAACATTGTCAGATTTTTGCTATACTCGTCTTAAAACTGTGAGCTCATTGTACTTATTAAAGGTTAACGTGTGTGTGTGTGTGTTTGTGTGTGTGTAATTCAGAAAATATACAACTTCCAACAGGCAGGAGCAGATAAAGACTCCAGTGATGTCAACCTGTCTTATCTTCCTCCGATCCAGTTTGCCCACAACAATAAGTGTCACCAGCCTCTCCTATATTGGCTGGTACCTGTATCTGAGGGTGGAATGAAAACTGGCAGCAGCCTGATTACAATTATCTGTCTTCTCTCACTGCCAGACACCATTCCACTTAAAGTTCAAATGCTTTCTGAGCACATCTGGAGTATCAACCAAACATCCATATGGTAGACAGCAGCACTGCGCATCTGACAGCAGCAACTCTTTTACTTTTACCTGACCTAATTTGAGTGCTCTCACATCAGTTGCTCAGAGACTTTTCTAATCCTGATTTCAAGTGTGACTAAAGTGGATCAAGCTGTTTTTTCCAAAGCACAAATGATAAGTGAGCTTCAGTGTAGCTGCAGATGTTCACTTGGGAAATGCAAACACAGATGCATATTGGCGACTTAGTGAAGCACAACTTGAACTTAATATGCAGTCACAGTATTCTGTCTAAAGTCTCTCAGATCCTTGCATTTATTCTAAAAGAATATCTGTCTGTTTCATGATGTTAGAGCTGCAGAACTAATATAATCTGTTCATGTAAACTTGAGCTATAAAAGCTCAGTCAGTTGCTTTGCTTCATCATTCTATTTACACTTTGCACCACCACTTGGAACACAAGAGATCTTGGCAGCCTATAAAACAAGCAGCAACATTTGTATGACACAGGAGTTGTTCTCAGATTGACAGATGAGCCATAACTCTCAGACCCCAAGAGTGTAAACTGTGTCTGACAGACCCTGTTGTTGTTTTCAGCCTCCATCTGCAGACCTGGTATTGAGCCAAATGCCTGGATGTCAGTCAGGAAGACTTATGAATGGAGACTGATTTGCCTGTAAAGCTGTGACTGCTCTGCTCACCTCACTGCCTCCTTGGCCTGTGAGATAAGTGAAAATCAGCTGAAGCTGGAGTTTTGAGTTCATGTACTATGGCACACTCTCTGTGCAAGGCTCAGGGGACTCACTCTTGACCCAGACATAAACACATTTAGTCAACCACAGCCAAGACATAACACATAACCCTAACATTGAGTGTTGGAACAAAGTCTTCAGCTGCAGTCACAGGACAGCTACATGCAGTTTTTGTGCATTAAGCTGCTGTTGATATATGCATACTATTCTAAATAAAATGCATTTTAATGTGAGTGGCAGGGGTAGGCCTTACCATGAATCCAAAAGTGTTAACATTCCTAAAATCTTACTTGATGTGATTTTCTAAAATGGAATTTTCTCCATGTTTTGTCAGGAGGATGTTAAACATGGCACGGACGAAGTAGTGTTAGATTTCCCATCCATTTATTATCCTTTAAGTGTCACAGGGGCTGGAGCCAGTCCTGCAGGCTGACATTGGCATTTAAAGATGTAAACACGTACAGGCAATGTAGAGTCATTAATTAACCTAATCATGTCTTTAGACTGCGAGAACCCACACAGTCAATGGGCAAATTGGGGTTTGTACCCCCAACCTTCATACTGTGAGGCGACAATGCTAACCACTGCACCACCATGCCTAAAATTGATTTAAACAGATTTAATGATATGCAAAAGCTAACGTTTCACTACAACTTGTAACATCAGTAAAAGCAATCTTGACCTTTATAAACTGTTAGCAACTGTTAGCAGTTAGATGAGGAGATGAAGAAGCCTGCAATTAAGCCAGAGAGTGCTTTTTACCTTAGCTATTCTGTGGACACACAGGGGACAGCAGCACAGCATCAACTTTCATCACCATTCATCACAGCAGCCTAACTTCTGTCAGATCTTATCTGCCTACAAAACTAGTAATCCTACAGCAGGAACTGGGTGTGTTGCAGTCTTCAGACAACTGAACTTGGTAGTGTGTCTGTCCCCAGGTCAGGATATGTAAAAACAGGCAGGGTAGAGGCATTATCAGGCTGTGCTTTGAGCTAAATGAAAGTAGACCTGGATAGGAAGCTCCAGTTCCCTTCTGAGATCACCACAACATCTCTCCGGTCTAACATTGTGCTGTGGTCTGCAGAGACAAAGATTACCATCCCAGTGGAGCTGACAAAAAGAAGAAAGATAAGTATGCAGACCTGAGGGTCTAATGCATAGAGGCAGAATGGAGGGCTTCAATAGTCCCTGTCGATGTAGGGTGTGGCAGCTACCTGGGAAATGGGTCTACCATAAGTGAAGGTGTACAGGAGTGTCAGGGGCCAAGGAAAACAAGAAAACCCTAACCCTGGTTGAGAAGGCGAGACACCACTTGGGGTAGGAAAGTCTTAGGGCCAGGCAAAGGGTAGGGAGACACTGTTCCAAACTCCATTCATATTCTTGATATTTTAAAAGTTTCCTTGCTAGATATTGGAGATAAACACTCGTTTTTAAGTACTTCTAAGTCTGTTCACCAAAGTTACATAGTGCAAGAACAGGCGTTTGGGGCATGCAGTGGGAATAACAGAGGCACCATTCTCTTGCAGCAGCGAGCTGTGATATAAACTGATCTTCACAACATCTGCAGTTCATTTTTTCTTCTTACCATTCATAGTTGAATTGTACTCTCTTGTTAGTCAACATTACTGAGGATAAACCCATCTTGTTAGGATAAATCTTAGTGGAATTTTCACTAGATAAAACTGTGCTTACATTTTGTGCAAGCTCCTTCTTATGGTTGCTTGATCCATGCAGTGTGAGTGTAAAAGCTGCAGCTTATGGAGGGCGATCAATAGATGTAGTATGAGTTAACACAACATAATGTACATGATCAATAAAACACAGCATCTGCCTAGTTTTAGGTTGTTGTGGTTTGGTATAAAAATAATAGATACCATTCAGTCCTAAATATAGAACACTTGACATATGAACATATGAATCTGTGTCCTGTTGAAATAAAAACCCTAATTAAATGTATTAACTGTATTGCTATCAGGCAGGTATTTTCCCATTACCCATTAGAAGTGTGTGACAGATCTGCAGAACCCCACAAAAACCAGTGACCAGGCTACACAACTGTCTCCATCTTTCTCTTCTGCTCTCTGTTGGTGTCATGGATTTTTAAAGAGCTGCAGGTCTGTGTGTTTGACTGGGGGTGGGGCTGAAAAATTCAGCAGTGCTACCTCCTCAGAGGGTTTTGCAGAGGTGTGGGTATGTTTATTTGTACATTCAAAAGTAACCACTATGAAACAACTAAAACATAACATCTGTTCTCTGATTCACAATTTTGTTCTCTAACTAACGTTGCTTACTTTCTTCATTCACTCTTTAGCTTGCTTGACCTCCACTGCTGTCATTCTCTCTGTTGGTCTGGGGAAAGGGACAATGGTGTGTTCACAAACAGCAACCGACAAATCCTGAATGATATAGAGAGAACTTGTGCGCATTCACAGCTGTTTCCATCACAGATCCATGAAGAAACTCCAAAGAGTAAATGCAGTGACAAAAATAAAGTGGTTGAAGTTTCCTTTCTGCATGGTAAACCAAACATCCAAAAGAAATCCAGTGCAGACAAATTCAAGGGACTGACAATGATTCGTAATTTTTGGTGTTCAGACCACATCACAGAGGCAGTTTTAGCTGATAATATTGACATGATTCAGACGTATTATGATTTTTAAAAAAAAGTATAAATAGACAGACATGCAGAGATATAAAGGGCTGCAACCAGCCTTAGTGCTGATTAAAAATGACATTGACTGGACATAGTCAGTCACTACTGAGCAATCAGTGCAAAATAAGCCCCCCTTCCCCAAGAGAAACCAGCTAACATGAACAGGATATATGACTGATCAATGAAGTGTGGTTCAGTCTAATTATCAGGATAGTCATGCTTGTCATTGTGATTAGATTCATTGTGTTTGATAGTTTGGTTTGTGACAGTGTAGTCAACCCTTTTCCCAGTGTTCCCTTGTAAAGCCAGCCTTAACCTGAACGCACAGAACCAACACTGCTCTATAGAGAAATCAAACTCAATTATCAGAACAAAGTGCTTCTATGGCACATTTAGACTGGGTATTTTTAGTTTGTGTTGCAGAGGTGCCATTGCACCTGAAGATAAATACACGTAGTGTGTTAGAGACAGACATGTCTTTGCTGACCCCAAAATGAACATGGCTCAGCAGAGATGAAGATACCTAGTTTCTGAATTGTGCAACTAGATGGGTATGAAAAGGTCTAAGGACAGAACAAGACACTTAATCAGAATCAAGAAAACCTGTGGAAGACCACAGCTTTCTTACTGAGTTTATGTCACAATATTATTAGCTCTTTTTTTGTTTGTTTTTGGGCAGTTTTTATGAAAAGTGATACTGGTATGTGGTGATGAGACAACCTTCCTGTAGACCCATCATCATTATCATACACTGTGTGCTGCTTTGCAAAGTGACCAGTGGTTAGAAGCTGTTTAGCCTCTGCTAAGTCCCAGGCCTGCAAACAGGGGGAATTTTGGACCATTCTTCCTCTCAGACATATTCTCAGGACAGGTGGCGTGAACAACTCTGTGGAATGATGATTCATGTTGGTATCCAGTGCCCTTTTTACACCATATGTAGTTGGTTTTTCCCAGATAATTTGACCTTAGCTTCATCAGTCTGGAAAATATTTTCTCAGGAATATCATGAATTGTAAAGCTGCTTTGAGAAACAATTGTGTTTTTTATTTGTTTGTTTTGTTTTGCTTATTTGGTTTATTTTATTTTATTTTTTTGAGAGCAGCAGCTTCCTTGGTTTTTTTCCTGCCATGGACACCATCCTCTCTGATTTGTGTTTAGTAGTCTCATAAATGGAGATGTTAACCAGCTCCAATGATTCCTTTAGCTGTTACTTGAACGTTTTCCTTGTGCTTTTGGAGTCATCTTAGCTGGGTGCCCTCTTCTTGTGAGATTAACCACACAACCTAATATGTTATATGACAAGAACAGTACAAGAACATTTGTGTGTTATTGTTAAAATATTTGTGTTTGTTCATAATTGTAACTTGGATAAAGAGCTAACAATATTTTGAGACACATTTATAGATAGATGCAGATAACTACTTTTATTTAATTTAATTTACTTCTATTTTTTTCTTGTCACTGTATTCATTGTTTAAAGCTACTGCAACAGGTTGAATACACAGCCATATATGCATAAACAACAGACTGTGCGTTACCCATGACTAGTGACTAAAAAGGGGTTGCTGCCAATAAAACCTTTAATAACAAAAATACATTTCTCTGGTATGGTAAGTTTGTCATTATTCCAGCTGTATTCATCGTATTAAAAATATGATCTTGATGCAGACCTCAATACTGTCTCATTTCTGCTGTTTTGTAAAGTGACGTGCTGAGGAAGAAAGAAACAAAAACAAATATACGTAAAACCACACATAAACCACAGTAAAAGAGAAAGCAGTGCATGAACAAAAATGAGTCCAAATGAAAGGAAATTCCTCAGGTGAGAGTGAGGACGAAGACCTGATTGATGAAATCCTACTTCTGACTAGAACACTATGCTTGTGCTAAAAAAAGTGTCAGTGTGGGCTTTTTATTCAGATGATGATGACAGTCAAAAGCATTTATAATGTTGTCATCCCTGATTGTTGCTCTATTCTCTACACAGAGGCATCTACTGTGTCTGTAGATCCTCGAGGAGGGATCCATCCTCTGTTGCTCCTCCTGAGATTTCTCCCACTTTTTCCTTTTAAAAGATTTTGATGGGGAATTTTTCCTTGTCCAGTTCAAGGGACAGAGGGTGTTGTATTCTATACATATTGTTAAACCCCTTGAAGTAAAAATCAAATTTGAAGACTCGACCACATGACTTTGCAAATAGTGTCTTGCTATAGTAGCAGCACAACACAATTTATAACCATCTGAAATGTCAACACACAACAGACATTATGATTAAACTTCAAGGCCAAGAAAATTTTCCTCAATGGCTACACTGACTGTAGCTTCATATATATGTTTCATATAGTAAGTTATCTTTCCCAAAAAGCTTTCACAAGCACAAGAAGCTCACTGATCACTTTTTACTTTGACAAAGATGTATCCCTCTCATGAAAACTAACAAGAGATTTCATATTAATTGGAACATAGATATTAGTAACTGGACTGGATAAGCCCTGTAATGCTGCCTCAGAGCTACATTGTGTAGATGATTGTGACACATCAGCAGTAGCAGCAGCCAGAAGATGGGTAAGATGGGTAACAGTCAGGATAACCAAAGGTCACAAAGACATAAACAGAGGCAAATTCACTACTTTTCTGTCAAACTGGAAAAAAAAGTAGAACCACTGGACAGGAAACCATCTGGCACAGTATCTGAGAGTGCTGTAGGGACGCTGCAACATTCTACATCAGTGAGTATGTTTTCTGTTTTTCTCAAAACATGAATGAACTTATACATGGCATGAGGGATGTGGGGTGTTAATGGGGTGAATACCTTACATTTCCCTTAATAAATATAGCAGATTTTCATAAACAATACCTGATCATGTATAATGAGGATCAATAAAAGAGTGTAGATATCTTAAGCAGTCTGTGTCTGATCAGTGTGTACGTGAAAGATTCTAAGTCTGATTCATAGAAAACCTCACAATTCCAACTGCATAATATACTTAAGTTGAACATAGATTTAAAATTGTGCTAGAGTGTTATCATGCCTGATTAAAACAACAGCCTGATGATCACAGTGCAATGTTTCAGTCTGTTTTGCTGTTTATTTTTTCATTAAGTTTTTTTTATTTGTATTCAAACTCCCAAGGTGCTCATTCTAAGGACTAGATGTTCAAAAGCAATATCATTCTTGCCTTGTATTCCCTAATTTCTCATCACCGCAGCAATCCCTTGCTGATTATTACAGCTGTAATATTACAGTGGTTGTTGATAGTCCTCTCTGGGCCTTTGCCCACAACACTGAAAATAAATAGTGGATGATGGTCACACACTCTACAGTTATGTTATATAATACATTACTGTTATGATATATTCATCGCTCTCCATTTGTTCAGGGTCCCTGCAGCATCACTGTGTGACCATTACAGCTGGAATGGAAAAGGCTTACACCAGTGCCACACTCATCAAAATTGATTTTTTTTTCCATTCCCAAGAGCCAGAGCAGAAATGATTTCTCTAAATAGTCTTGTATCATGTATCTATCATGTCTTCTTTAGTTTACGGAAGACTCAGTTGACAGCTGTCTAAACTCCTCACCAAACTAAAATTTTACACCTTTTTTCAATACCTTTCCAAAACCAATACAAGATCAAAACTGTGCTAATGAATGAAATAACATTAGTATACCTGGCCATATTACCTACAGCAGTAGCTTACATAATGACACCTGCACAGAAGACACCATCCCCTCCCAACGAGGAGGTTCTGAGCCTTTCCTCAGCCAGCATAAAAAAAAATCACTCACCATGATTATTGTCCACAAGGCTGCCAGTCCAGACAATGTATCCTGTATTTTGAAAGACTGCCCCATGTGACATCTTCAAGACCTCCTTAACTCAAGCTGTTGTCCCAACATGCATGCACATAACATCCTGCCTCAGTGCCTGCCCCCCATTGCACTGACCTCCACCATCATCAATTGCTTTGAGAGACTAGTAATGCACCACATAAAATCCCATCCCATAAAAGCTCAGCTGGACATGAAAGGCTCTTATATGAGAGTACTGTTCATAGATTTTAGTTCACCTCTTAGCAGCTGATAGGGAAACAGGACCTACCGGGGCTGAAGATCTTGTTCTCCAATTGAATTCTAGACTTTCTCACTGAGAGACCACAGTCAGTAAGATCCGACAATAACACCACAGTACCACCACAGTGAACATCATATGGGCTCCCCAAGGATTCATGCTCAATCCCCTACTCTTCACCTTGCTGAACTATGACTGTATACCAACCACAAGAGTGATAGGTAATTGTCATAAGAGCAAAATACAAAGGGTGATTGATAAGTTTGTGGTTTAAGGTAGACAGAGACATGCATGTGAAAATAATAAACACACACACACACACACAACACACACATATATATATATATATATGATACATATACATTAAACTACCCCTTGCCTTTAAAACACCACCAATTTCTCCAACAGTTCTGGGCTTTGTGCACATCACACACACACACACACACACACACACACACACACAAACACATTAAAATAACTTCCTCTCCTTATCATTGTTGCGGGTCCAGACTGTATTGCTTTTAGTGTAAAACATCAGCAGGTAATGATGACTTTTTATATCCCGAATAACAGTGATTGACAAAAATGGCAAAGTGGAAGAGATTGGAATTAATTAGAGAATGAAAACAATATTTCCGTTAATGTACAATGTGAGCTATTATCGAACATTCATCCGGCTCCCAAATATTTACTGTATTTATTGTATTTGCTGCTGGCTACTCAGTTGTTATTGGGGAAGGCTAAAGAGATGATACTTGCTTTTGTACACATTTCCTGTGTGATTAGATTTTTGACAATGACAATAGTACATTTTTGTGAAATCACACAGTATCATAACATGTCTTCAACTATATCCTGTGTGCTTTACTTTTTTGTGCTATGCCTCTGGAGGTTTGGACTAAATCTTCTCCTATTTCATTCTGTCTCTATGGAGAAATGAGCTGCATGTTTAAACATGGAGGAGCAGTTCCAAAGCTGTGCATTGAGGTGCTCTACCTCATTTACGTTTTGATGAATTCATCAAGCCTTCATGAACATGCACAGCAGCATGGGCTCCTCAAGTACCTGCTTCACATTTATTAGTGAAGCTACAGCTGCATCATCTCAAACATGCACACACTCACGCTTTTGCTATGATACTGAACACTAGCACTGCTTGAGCTGGGAAATAAATTGTTATGTAGTATCAGCTTACTGTGCTGATGTAAAGCCTGAGACTTGAAGCAAATGACTGCTGTGCTTCTGTGGCACCCCTATCTAGTGTCTAAAAGATGGCTACTCAGTGCAGCAGGCTCCACCAACTATGAGGAAGACACTGAGAGCAACAATTTTCCACCCACAGAGCTTGGGTGAAGAGTGTCCAATCAGCTATGAATAAAAGCCTCAGTTATTTCATGCCAAATGCTTGCTTTTCAAAAACTCTTAACTCAGCAGGAAACAACCCTTTAAAAACAGCCTCACACAGGCTTTAATAAAAGATATGACAAAGGGAAAATTGTAGTTCCGGCACACATGTGAATAGCTCCATTTAGTGTCAATCACCCAACACTAAAAGGTCATGGCGATGGACAGTCCTGCAACTGAGATTATGAATGACGAATCCAATGTAAAGGCAGAAGATAGTCCCTGTCATTCTCTCTTTGTGAAACCCAGGAAAGAGCAGAAGGAGCTCTGAGAGGACACATCTGTGCCCCCCTCCTTCTGTCTTTCATAGGTAAATAACTGCTTGTCCTCCAGCAGTATTTTTTGTTGGATAGTCAAAATAAATGGCTGTCTATGTGCACTTGCTCTCTCTCTCTATCCATATGCACATAGTTGTGCACACACACTGACAAATAAAGAGCCTACCTTTGCAAAAAGTTGGCTTTATTGAACTTGTGTTTGCTAATATAACTTTCCTGAAACCAGACCTCTGATTTAAAACAGATATTTCAGATATTTTACATTTACTTCCTTCTTCAGTCTCACCACCGCTCATTGCCTACCCCCAAAGTATATTACAGTCAGGAGTTGAGAGCTTGTACACATCGAAATCCAGTATATCCCATAGTACAGTCTTTCACTCTTTTTCGTAATAACAAACAGTTAGCAGAAAACACACAAACCTGGCAGCTTTGCATTAATCTTACCAGTAACACTGCATGGAGTTAAAATGGCAAGATTTTTACTTTGATAATGTTAAGTATTGGTGGGGACAATTCAGCAACATCTTGACTTTGATAGGGACAGGTCTCTATTGTCCATACAAATCTATGCCCATAGTTCCAGGAAACATGGTCTAAACAAAGGTTCTGAACAACCCGACAAATAATGTTTCTGTACAACTAAACAGCAGCAACGAATGCATTCTGTATGAAACATTATGTTGATTATGTAAACATAATGATGAACTGTTGTTAATTTATGTATGTGGCAATTGAATGGTTAAATGCTTAATGTAGTTGCTGATCTGGGTATATTTCCCACCAAAATATCTTCTCTCACAGCATAATATCCACTTGAAGTGACTCCAGCATAACAGTTTTATGGTTCTGTTTAGACTCTCACAGCACTTGGTTAAATTGAATGAAAAACCCTGGTTTTGTTAAATGCAGGTGTTTATTATATCTAGGAAAACCACCATCTTTTCTAAACTTAACCAAAGTGCTTTTGATGCCCAAACCACATGTATGTAGCCCTGAGTTACACAAACTTATCTTTGTCATACATTAAAAGTATCTGCATATATTGTCAG
>NW_026116773.1:0-15337 GCF_001640805.2 Lates calcarifer
GTACACATAGATCAACACTCTGGATGTCAATATAGTTACTGTCTCTCTCAGATAGGTTGAGAGATGCAACACCTGGAGGATACAAGCCAAGGATGAGACGTTCTCTTATCTCTTTGTGGAGTCAAGCTCTGTGATTAAATCCTTCAAACTGGTGATGTGACATCTACCCACATCCATTTAAACAGCACTCCCACATGATTCACTATCATGTAGTTGTAGTGGCAGGATTATTCAACAACATAGTGTTTTCTTCTGTCAAGCCAGGACTGGATAAAATTCCTAATAACTGACTGAACACTTTCCTCAAAGACTTGGATTTAACATAGTGCCAATGCTTTCCAGGTCTGATATTTTTCCTGTTAGTTTGTGCTCTTCTTTCATCTGCATATATTCCACCTGTATGCTCATGACTTCTAGGTTTTGTACAAGTTGAAAGTCACAGGTTGAAACCTTTTTTTTCACTTTTCCCATAGAAATTATTTATCAGTGAGGACAATGCTTTTACAATACATTGATAGGCTGAATAATAATAGCCAAATGCTTTCTGTCTGTGTTCTGATTATCTGGCATTATTGTTGTTTTCTTTAATTCTTACATGTCAGTGTTATTTGTCAACAAAATGATTTTAAGATTAACAGCCGTGAACATAAACATTTAAGTGTTAGGGAAGGGGCCTTCTCTCCCTCCTCTCTGTTTCTTGGAAAAGTGAGGTCATTGAGTGAGATCCAGACGTCTCGCTATAGAACATGAAGACAACTAACCTATATATACTGATGTTTAGAGCTGTTAGAAAGAGTGATCCATATTGATCATCTCACAGGCTACTGCAGTGCCTGATTTGATGCTGGACTTCTTTGTAATAAACTCTTTACACAAGCATCTCTTCATCATCTTCACATGATCACTATCCAATATACAACAAGAATTTGGCGTCACGAACATGATTGGAAAAAGAGACAAGAAACACAAACTTCGGAGGTGTTGGCCTGCGGCGTTCCCGGCAACTCCAGCGCACCTACTCCCGCACCAAGCTGGCAAAATACGGTGAGAATTTCTCACTGATGGGGCGCTGGTTCGTTCGTTGATGATGTGTGTGTTTACTGTCTGGTCCCAGGTGTTCTCCACATGGCAACAGAGAGAGAGTGCAGTGAGTGAGCTGATAACATTATGGATGGTTTGGGTTTTCCTGAGGCAGCCAGTAACATACTGTTCATACTGAGAGCAGCTCTGTGATTTTTAAATCCACATAGGAACCTTTGAAGCAGGTTAAAGTCTGGTAGTCAAGTTGCTACAGCATACTGTGATGCATCCTCTTATGATGTTTCAACAGTACAGCTGTATAACTTGGTCAGGACTGTTTAGACCACATCTGTTGCACACTGCTATTACCACATATGCCTCTTGCCATTAACTTTCTGGACAGTCCCAATGTATTTCTTAATTCAAACATCAATTATCCAATAACATAATAAACATAATTCTAGGACCCAATTTACAAATCAAGATTCAATCTAATCATCATTATGCATCATACAATTGTATAATGAAATTACAGATGTTTTATTGTATGCGTCTCAAAAAAAAAAAAAAAAACAAAAAAACAAAAACATAATTAAAAACATCGTTATATAGAGGATGAATTCAGTAATATCAAAGCCAGAGGAAAGAAACTGGTCTGAAGTCTTTTGGCACAGTAGTGGACACCTCTGTATTTCTTGTCAGACAGCAGCTTGGTGAACAGGCTGTGGATGGGTGGGTATATCACCTCACCGATATAACTGATGCTCAGTAGATGGTTGCTAATGATGTTCTGGGCAGTTTAAATAACCTACTGCAGAGCTGTCCTGTGCTGTGCACATCCCATGCCAGTTTGTGATGTTTTCAATTGGGATGCTTTCTGTTGCTCATCTGTAACAGTTGACAAGAACTTGGCACAGAGTTTAGTTCCCTTAAGAAATGTGATGACCATGACAGGCTCTCTGTGTTGTTGATTCCCAATAACCTAACCCTGTTCACCTGCTCCCCACTAATGTAGACAGTGGTGTGTACATATCATATTAGATTTAATGGGACTGGATTCCATTTAATTCTATTGTATTTGTTTAGATTTTATTATTTCAGACAATGCACACAATTTTCCCCCATGCTTATTATTTTATGCAATTATCTAGCATAGTTGTAATTCCTTTTTTTTTTTATGTTCCCGCCACCACCACTACTCGTCAGAGGAAATTACCTTATTCTAAATTGCCATTATTATTATTATTATTATTATTATATAATAATATTATCTATATTAGCTTTTCTTAACTACTTTAACCCCTTGCTTAAACTTGTTCTGTTTTTGTTTTGGTCTTATTTTTTCTCTCCTGCCTTTTGTTTTCTGTTCTTTTATTGTTTAACATTTTATAATGTCTGCTCTTGAACACTGCTATATAAATAAAATCAGCCAGGCTGCATGTTAATGGTCCATGCAAAAACCTTCTCTCCTGCATGTTTGTGATTCCTTTTTTTTTTTTTTTAAATTTAGGATTAATTTTAATCCACCTCCACTCCCCTCTTTGGAAGACAAATAACTTTATTCTAAATTACTATTATCATATATTTAATAACTATATTAGCCTTTTTCAATTCTCTTTTCTTCTTCTAACTACTTTAACCTCTGGTTTAGACTTGCTTTTTAATGATTATTCTGTTTTTGTTTTGGTCTTTTTTTTTTTTCTCTCTCCTCTCATTTGTTTTTTGTTCTTTTATTGTTAAACACTAGCTGCACTAAATAGTACCCTTCAAACACCAGTGTCAGCATCAACAGTGAAGAGGTGACTTCAGGATGCTGGACTTCATGGCAGAATTGCCAAGTAAAAGCCATATCTCAGACTGGCCAATAAAAAGACTGAAGTGGGCAAAGAGCACAGATATGGACACTGGAAGACTGGAAGAAGGTGTTGTGGACAGATGAGTCCAAGCTTGAGGTCTTTGGATCAAACAGAGGAACATTTGTGAGACGCAGAACAAATGAAAAGATGCAAGAACAGTGCTCAATACCATCAATCAAGCATGGTGGAGGGCAGCGTGATGATCTGGGGTGCTTTAGAGGTGGTAAAATAGGAGATTTGTACAGAGTGGAAGGGACCTTGAGGAAGGAAAGCTATCACAAGATTTTGCAACGCCATGCCATACCCTGTGGACAGCACTTGACTGGGGCTAATTTCATACTACAACAGGATAATGACCCAAAACATGTCAGCAATATTTAAAGAATAAGCAGTTAGCCAGAATTCTGACTGTAATGGAGTGGCCAGCACAGTCTCCGGATCTGAACCTTACTGAGCTCTTGTGGGAGCAGCTTGACCGTATGGTACAGAGGAAGACTCCATCAAGCCAATCCATCTTGTGGGAGATGCTCCAGGAAGCATGGGGTGAAATCTCATCAGATTATCTTGAAAAACTGACAGCTAGAATGCCTAAGGTCTGCCAGGCTGTAATTACTGCAATAAGAGGTTTTTTTTTTTTTTGGTGAAGGCAAAGTTTGACGAACATATTCATAATTTCCATTAAAATCATTATTTCCAACTCTGACAATGACAACATGCCCTGTTCATTTGCTACATTTCCTATTCAGACTAATTTCATGTGTGTTTCCATGGAAAACAAGAAAATTTCCAAGCGATCCCAAACTTTTGGGTGGTGGAACATATATATATATATATATATATATATATATTGTTATGGGTGAACAGCAGCTGTTTTTTTTTTGTTAACGTACTTTTATTTTTTTAAATATTATTTTATTTTCCTAATACCTAGTATGACAAGTTTGTAGATATGATTCCTGTACACTGGTCTTTCAATTAAAAAAATGTTGTGAGCAGATGTGAGAGGAGCAATGGTTGCTGTGCACACAATGTATGATTTTATTATCATTATTTTATTGTTGATATTTTTTACTTTTTGGCTATATACTCCTGCATGTTTGTACACTTCTGTTAAGAAAAAAGACCCTAATAAATACAATTGTGAGTAGCCTATATAGAAATATAAGAATTTTGAGGGCGATGAGATTGTTCAAAGCATTTTTAGATTTTACGATTCCTCCAGACATGTTTATAAAAACACCAGGATTTATGTGTAATATTAAGTTACTTACTCAAAATTCTTAATCTATAGATAAAAAAGGACAAGAAACAACAGGGAAGGTCATGCTGTTTCTGAAAACTGCTAATGTACCTTGAGAATGCTTTATTTTAATTTATCATAGATATAATATTTCAAAAACATGCACGTTAGGTTAATTGGTGACTCTAAATTGACCGTAGGTGTGACTGTGAGTGTGAATGCTTGTTATATGTGTTGTCTATATGTGTTGGACTGGCGATCCATACAGGGTGTACCCCGCCTCTTGCCCAATGTCAGCTGGGATAGACTCTAGCCCCCCGCGAACCTTAATGGATAAGCGATATGGATAATGGATGGATGGATAATGTCTGATCATTACAAAGATGAGTATGAAATATGTAATAACAAAATATTAGCCTGACTCTTGATATACTTGAATATGGACATATGTTGTGTGGGCTTATTGATTTCATAGATAAATTAAAAAGTTAATAAATAAAAGTTGTTGAATGGTTTCAGCATTCATGCTTGTTCCTGCTTTCAACATATCTGTTTATACTGCAGGATATGGCATATACATTAATAAATACTTACGTCTACATATCTTCATTATAGTCTGTTATAAAACTATTTTATTACGTGTTATATACTGATCATAAATGATAAATATGGGGACTTAAGTGTTACTTAAAATGTTTAGTGAGTATATACAGAGGATAAACTTTTTTTTCTTTCAAAAGGACTGGTGGTGTAGAATTTTAGGGGGACTCTATTGCACCGCTATGTTTCTACAGTAGCTCAGAATGACAAACCATTGGCTCTAGAAAGAACCTTTTGCATTTTTACATAACCTGCAGGCCATAGGTTCTCTTATACACTTAGAAAGGGAAGGGCGTTTGGTTGGTTGCAATCTGCAACCTCATCACTAGATGCCACTAAATCCTACACACTGGTCCTCAATTGGCTCCACCACTAAGATAATAAACAAAAAAAAGTTGAATAAGCATACATATTCTTAAAAAATCAAATGTTTTGATAGTTGAATGGTTTCTGTAGCAGAAAGTATGCAGGAGTAGTTAGCAACCAAAAAGGACAGAAGCAGATGAAAAACAGCTAAATCCAGAGAGCACAAACATGTTGTAGAGTCATCTTAAAGGCAAACAATGAATAGCCAAAGCTGGATTTTTGGAATGACTTAAAACACTGAAGAAATTATATATATAAATATCAGACAGATGATCAGCATCTGCAGAATGTTTGAACTTCCGAATTGTTAATATAGAGAGAATTAGGTCTCAGTTGTGTGTGTGTGTGTGTGTGTGTCTGTCTGTCTGTCTGTCTTTCTGGACTGCAATTGTAAACAGCACAGAGAGCAGAGAAGGAATTAATAACTTAATGTCCATCACCTGTGTACAGGCACCTGCAGTAAGCTAACCCTGTGTCAAGAGTCACACAATGCTGAGATGTGGCTCTGTACACCTCTCAAACTCTCCCTATTGAGTCATAAAGTGTAACTGTATTCAATGAAATCTGGTGACTACCAGTGTTGGGAGACTTTACTGAACACAGGCTACATGTGTCATCTGTGTAGATAACTGAAAAAAAGACCACAGTGTCGCAGATTCAAGACTGGCCTTGTTTGTGTCCTTGTGTCCTTGTGTTTGTGTCTGAATAGGAGCTGAGATATTTTCACATTGCACTCACATGTGTCACCAAGGTTTAGATTAAAACCTGTGCCTTGTAGAGACTAACTTTTTTTGGAAATCCTGTGGGTCACGTGATTCCTGTGGGATTCTCAAGAGATGGGACTCAATTTTAGTACTCATCACCTGATTGAGATGGGACAGGAATAAACGATGAGTGGGAGGAGGCAAGACCGGGATGACAGAGAATGACATTTTTGTAAGAACACCCAAGGATGTCTGTGTGAGGTCACATTAGGGAACGAGCTCAGAAGCAAGTGACTGCATTTCCTTTAAGTTAATTCAAATGTGAGACAGGCCTGAGAGATAATTCATCTTCATCAAATCTAAATTAATTAATGGAACTAAACCTGAACGCAATAAGAATGTTCGTGTTGCAGGTTTAAACGCCTTTGAACATCAACAGGGTTTCCTACTACCATTACACAATAATATATACTTTAATTTCTATCTTGAATGTATTGTATGGCAACCACAGACCATTAATTAATCTGTAGAATAACACAACAAATGTTTATTCATCAAATTTGATTAAATGTAAAAATGCATTTTTCCATGACATGGGAGGCTTTACTCTTTCTGTTCCTAGAAATTCTTCTAATGTTTTCTTTTATTTCTATAGTATAATACGCTTTTAATCAACTTCTTGGTAATTCTGTTGAGATACTGTGCATCATATACAAGTAGCACTTAAAATGGGTAATGCTTTCTTTATATTTAAGGTGAGGCTACCCTCTAGTGGAATGAATCCATATTGCATGTTGGTACATGCACGAGTGTACAGACTGGCTTCCCTCTGTTTCAGTGCCCCGATAATTTTGTTGACAGTGATTAACATTGCTGACATTATTTACAAATTGTATATGTTTGTTTATTTTGTGTATTATTTTGTACATTTCTGTTGCTGGGATTGTTAAATGTGTTAATCAGGAAAAAGTCTGACGAAGATCAAAACGTTGAGATTGAACAGAGACTAGAGCTGTCAATGCAATTTCTTCATATTTTTGATCCAGTATCTGGGAAAATTTGTGTGGACATGCAAACTTTCCTTTATCATAAATCCAACTGATGGTGACAGCAAACTGACACATGGAACTAAAGATGTTCCAGTGTTCCTGTAGGTGCCTGCTGTATCTCTGTAAATCACACTTAATCTTTGAATGTGTAGTTATAATAAAATTGTATAGCTCTCACATTATTGTTTCCTTTTTCTAAACTCTCCAACAGAGAGCAAAGATGTCAGTCAAAAAATATGAAATCTATTTCACTTAGATTGCATCTGTGACAACTTGATACCACGTGATAACCATCAAAATGTATTCATTAATTTGGCAAAGTAAAACAAATCTAGCTGTGATTGATTCAGCTTCCTTGATTGAGCTGTTTGGTTCTCATAAGTGCTGTGCAGCTTTGAGGCCAGTAGAGGGCAAGGTATGGTAAGACTAAGACTGAGAAAGGATTCACTTCAAACACATAGTATACAGTTAAACTTACTGTTGTCTTATTTTATTTTTTTATAAATACCTAATGCATATTTATCGTGCAAGTGTTTTATTCTCAACAGCTTTGTAATTGTAATTCTGACTGTAAAATACACAATACAACTGAGAGATTTTAAAGTTTTTATTATTGTTATTAAAAGGTGGACAGTTGAGAGGTGAGCAGGACAATGATATGAAACAACGACTGTGACTTAAACTGGGAACATGGTGACCACCGTAAGTAAATGTAGTAACTATTACACCACCACAACACTCCAAAAGAGAGGTTTTAAAACCAGTACCTCAAAATCACATAGGGGCAGAATAGTGTTTAATAATCAGGTGTAATAATCACAATGCAGATGTCATCAAGATACTGAGGTCCAAATGAAATTATTAAAATTACCAAAAAACAAGTGAATTGTGTTGAATTTGGGGTTGTGTGGACCCCTGGGGGTCTGAGTCCTTCCAGCCTTTTGTTTATGTCCATCTATGAATGTGCTTGAACAAAATATTGGCACACAATGGCCTTTATATCATATCTGAGGCCACATTAATGAAGCTGTAATTCTGTGTTGGATGACTTCATTTTCAATTCAATTCAATTTTATTTATATAGCGCCATATCACAACAAAAGTCATCTCAAGGCTTCATTTTTGCACTCTCCAAGCACTTTATTAGGAATGCATTTACACTCACTTATTCATTCAGTTATCCAATCAGCCAATCATCAGGCAACAGTGCGATGTATAAAATCATGCAGATACAGGTCAGGTGTCAGGTCAGGGGCTGGTTTGAATATTCCTGAAACTGCTGATCTCCTGGGATTTTCAGTCTCTGGAGTTTAATTAGAATGGACTGAATAATAATAATAATAATAATAATAATAATAATAATAATAAAACATCAATTAAGCAACAGCTCTGTGGACATAAGTGGCTTGTTGATGGGAGGGGTCAGGGGAGAATGGCCACACTGCTTGAGGGCTAGAGTAACTCAAATAACCACTCTATAACTATGGTGAGCAGCAAAGCCTCTCTGAATGAACAACATATCCAGCCTGGGAGTGGATGGACCACAATACAAGACCATGTCTGTCAGCTAAGAACAGAAACCTGAGGCTGCAGTGAGTACAGCCTATTTGAGCAGTGTTGCTGACCATGTACATTCACTTTAGGAGCACAATTTACACATCTACTAATGGCTACATCCAGCATAATAATTATTACTTTATTACTAATGCACCAAGTCATGAACATGACAGTGAATTCTGTGTACTTCAGTGGCCACCCAGTCACTAGATCCGAGTCCAAAAGAACACCTTTCGGATGTGGTAAAACAGGAGATTAGCAGCATGAATGTGCAGAATGATGTGATGCAATCATGTCAACATGGAGCAGAATCTCAAAGGAATGTTTCCAACATCTTGTGGAATCCATGCCACAAAGACATCAGGCTGTTTGGATGTTTGGAGTGCAAAGGGAAGAACTACTCATGGTGTTCCTAATAAAGTGGTGGATGAATGTATTTAATCTTCTGTCTCTTTATTTTTTCTTGATCTTCATAGTAATGTACTTAGCTGTTATTTACGCATAATTCAATATGCTTCACCTTAATTCTGCTCAAAGCACAAGAAGCTGGAACTTTAGATAGATTTTTTTCATTATGCATAGACAATTATACTAAGAATTTGAACTGTATTTCTATGTGTAATTAAAGATGCAGTCCTATTTTTTGAGTGGGGTAGTATGCATGCGGTCTGTATCTAGTGGTACTAGTGGTGGTGGTATAATGTATTTTACCTGCTTGCACAGCATGCTATTGTTGGCCGTCCATCAGCAATTTCAGATGGGCAGGTTGTCCTCCAGAGTCACGTGTTCATGCTGAGCATCCTTCGCAGATCCAGCAGGCTGTGTGGCGTGTCTTCACTAGGTTACGATATGGGCCAGCTCGACTGCCGCCGTGTGTAGTCGCAGCATCTCTTGCCTCTGTTTTTTTCTACCGCCTGACTGCTCTCTGAAATCGCAGGTAAGTTGGCGAGTTACTAATGAAAATGTTAAACCATTGAGCTCCAAGTAGGCAACCACGCACTGGCATCAAAATGATGCTGAGTCGCTGTCCCGATACTTGGTATGCAACAAAGACATGCATGTGACTGAGCGGAGGAAATGACTGTCTGACGGTACAGAGTTGAGGTTTTTTGCACTGAATGGGATATGCATCCATGTAAGTCAATGCTGAAGAGTCCCTGCATGCGCGGTGGCTGCACCGAGAGACAGAGACGTCTTCATTGTGTGCAGGTGGAACACCACTGCTCCGGAGGCGGTGGCTTACTGATTGTAGCATGTTGATAGTCACTGATGTGCTGCAGTGCTTCGCTTGTGCAAAGAAGTGCATCATTGCTTCCTCGCTCAAAAGAGATCAGAGGCTTTGTACATCATCTGTTAGCCGTATACTCCCGAGATTCAAGTTTAAACAGCAGCTGGAGGTGGATAAGGTCACATAGTAATGACTCAGCAACCATCGTATGCTGGGGAGAGTAAACCAATGGTGGCTTCACAGAATTTACCAAAATTGGACGGTCAAACAGCTGGCTGTTTTGCTCTTGTGGAAACCAGATGGCTGTAGTAATGTGACACCTTTCAGCCTCAATGTTTTATAAATAAGGAATTTCATTATTGAGTGCAAGTATTGATCACTGTACCACTTATGTCTGAGCAAGGAGGAGTGTGGGATTCCAAAGCCATGTAAATGAGTCCTCCACTCTTTGTAAGTGCGCTAAAGGGTAAGTGCTATTTTGCTTTTTACACACAGTAACATCATTCCTCATTTTACCTTTTACAATAAAATTTTAGATAAAATTTGATTAACTATAAGTGATTAAAGGGTCAGTTTATACATAATAAATATGTCCTAATTTGGTGATATTATACTGTGTAGATAGAGTA
The DNA here is from genome assembly GCF_001640805.2 of Lates calcarifer. Classification (NCBI taxonomy): domain Eukaryota; kingdom Metazoa; phylum Chordata; class Actinopteri; family Centropomidae; genus Lates; species Lates calcarifer. Next base: position 10,250 of record NW_026116773.1, read on the forward strand.
GTAGAGTAGGTTTTATATGTATATGTCTTTGGGAAACGGCCTCCACCGCAAATACAGTGGAGGTGAATTTAATTTTATGGTGCTCACAAAATAGATTTTTTTTTCATTTAAACCATGGCAAACAGTCACAGTCTACAACCATATGTGGCTTTGCGTTGACTTAAATGCTAATGTCAGCATGTGAACTTATACACAATGCCAGTGCTAAATGCTGATGTTTAGCAGCTATAATGTTGACTATGTTCAACATCCTAGTTTCCCTGTTACCCTGTACAGTTACCCCGTGGAAAAAAAAAAAAAAAAACGTCAGGATTTTGCTGGTGCTTGTTTGTTTGTTTTTTTTTTTAGCTGGGACTTAACCTCCTTGCACATTAGTCATTGAAAATGTAATCAAGTTACTTTACTAAATATTCACATACTCATCAATTTGCCTTGAGACAATCCCAAAGCCTCCACACCCACATAACACAAGTAGAGAAAGACATTCTGGTTTAAGCAGCCAGCACAGAAGGATATACTGACCACTGACAGCTAACTTAATGTTAGCTGTTCAGTACAGACAGCAGTCTTCACAATGGAATTCACACACCCTCACACAAGTGCCAAACAAACACATTCAGCACCATCTCTTCCCTGAACACATGGAGACCAAACAGCCAACCAAACCCCCACTAACTTCCCGGTTAAACAGTGACCAAGCCAATGCCCCAGTGTTGAAGTAAGAGAACAACACTTGATAAGTAAGTGTAAAATTATTACTCAATATCAAATCATACTCTCTTACACTAGTCATTACCAAAAAAAGTAATCACATTACTGTAACATTGCTCATTAATGTGTTAGGCTACTGCCCAATACTGGTTAACATGCAAACATAAACTAACTAGCACCAAAAATAAAAAAAGGCTACACCTGAGGCAGCAGCTTACTTTGGTATTTGGTTTTAAAGTATTGGACAAAGTTACACCTGATGATAGTGCTAAATGAAAAGTTAAGATTCACCAAAATTATTACAATTCAGGAGAACATGAATGTCTGTATGAAAGTCCCTGGCTATGGATCCAATGACACATTTTACTCTGAACCACAAATGTTTATCTCATGGTTAGTGGCTTGAGGAAAAGTCAGGCTGTACAAAATTTTATGACAGTTCCTCCAATAGTCAAACCAAAGTGGTGTTCCAAACGACCACAGGACTAGAATGGCTAAAAATTCAAGGGTATAGGTCTAATTTCTTTTGCCAGAAAATGTAATCCAATAGTATACTTTGGCTTTGTCCTCAAAGCTTATTGTATTGATCCACCCTTTATCCTCAGCAACATCGCAGTCTTGAATTTTGAGGCCTTTGTAGATCTATGAGTCAACGTGTCTCTAGGTTTGCTTCCCACTTGTCTCTAAACTTAGATTTATACATCAAAAATAACTCTCTGCTGTATCTGGAGTGGCTTGATCTGGCCTGGAGTCAGGACAGTGGTTCATACTAGGCAAAGACCTGTTACTGACAACTCTGCTGGTGGTCACTCCTCAGACCCTATAACCTCTGAACAACAGGAGAACATTTGCATTGTGTTTTTTTCAGAAGGCAGCAACAGCCTCCATGAACAATGCTTAAGAAGTGCTGTCTGTTAATGGTGCTACAAAACTAATATGTGTGGCTTAACAGGTTAACTGTGGTTTGCAGCAACTCATGATCTTACACTCTCCATCTGCAGTGTAAGTGAAATTGTGTCCATGTTTGTCAGTATGTTCTGTGAAACTCTGCAAGATGTCTGTGCACTCATGCCAAGACTGATACTTGTTTTGTTTTGATCAACTTTATGACTCTAGTTTCTTTGATGCAGTAATAATTCCCAGATAATTTACTAGTTATAAAATGAACCACCTGTAAAGTTTTATTGTAGTATTTGTTGGAAATTTACAGCTGCTGGCAAAATGGAGGAAGGAAATTTAGGGGTGTCCTCACCACCTGAAATTTTTTGTGTTTTTCAGTTTTTTGTGACACCATCCTATTACAAACAGTGCTCGCCATCCTAGCTCTGTTCCTAATAGGTGCCAACTGTCAGCTGTGTTGTTTTGTGGAACAACAGTTTGTCAAATTTTTGAAGTTTCATTTCACTTCAGAAAATTACAGCTCCAGTGAATCTCAAAATGACCAGACCCTCACATGCACATTAATCTGGGTGCGTTTGTTTACACTATGTGGCAGGAGTGTGTGCAGCTGCAGACTCCAGCTGAGAGACAGAGCCGCAAAAATTTGAATGAGCAGGAAATTAAAAATAGATTTACGAACTGACACATTGACAGCAGTCTTTTACATATAAGGATCATAAAATGTAAATTTGCTCTCTCTGTTCTTTAATGCATCAGGTTATTAACATATTCTGTTCGAGCACAGAAAAAGTGTATTACTCTAGACTAGACCTTTAAAGAAATGGTATTCATGCATTAGATGCATGGGGATCAAAATCAAAAACCAAGACTGTAAATAAAGCAGCCAACCCCGCTGAAGAATAATAATGATTTACCTGTAATTGCTGTCAGTATGAGATGGTATGGGAGTCCTCTCCTTCAACTAATTGAATCCCTACAGCCATCTGGAGGCCACAGGGCAGATATGAGTTTGGCATCTGCAGCCTTATTGTAAAGTGCCTCACCAAAGCACAGTGCCATTAGGCACAAATGATCCACTGTGGTTACTCTGATTAAATGACATGCAACAAACATAAGGCTGCTGAAAAATAATCACACAAACATCTCTACATCTGTGCGTCTCTGCACATCGAACAGTTCTGTTTTAAGTGCAGAGTGAAGTTTTTAATTGGCACGTATTTTCCCTTTCCCTCAGTCTCTTTCTTTCTCATGGGTCTTAGCTTACATTTGAGAGTGTCAGGCAAAAGTGGCATTTCATTTAATTCTTAAAAACTATGTTTGCTTCTAGTATGATGTGAGCAAGTCAAGATGCAAGGTATACTAAAAAGTAGGGAAAACTTCACTCCGGATAATGTGAATTATGTAAATTATGGAGTACTGTTAATTTATTTCATTGTATAAATTGAGCAAAAAAAACTGTTCATTCACAGCTTTGATCAGATGTAAATCTAAATTTAGTTGAATGCTTTGACTGTTGGTTGACAAAATATATAAAAAGTTATACATCAGATTTGAGGAAATTTGATTTTTGTAGTTTCTGTTGTATTTTTTTTCTCAGTTTTTATAGACCTAAATGTTTAATCTTATACATGTACAAGTACTGCAAAATAGAAATACTCAGTTAAGTACAAATACTTAAATAAATGTACTTTCCATCTCAGGAGCTAGTGTTTCAGCACAATTCTAGTGGCCTCATTGTATTATGTTGTTTTTTCATATTGTACTACCTCACAGTGATTCTATCTTCACAATGATACAGTTAATGCAAAGCTAAAATAGGTTTAAGCATTGATGACATAGTCAAGGAAATTGATAATTTGAGAAAAGCTGGTTAAGGCTTACATTTAGTAACCTGTTTTAAATAAAATGCCTGTCGATAAATAAATCTTTATGGCTCTCTTATTTCCAAAACTAGTTGCACTCAAATGTGATAATTACAGTCACCAGTGTTTAGCCATCATTTGTGTGTCACCTCTAGGATATAATTCCATCATCCTCAAAATCTTTAGTGTTATGTGTTGCTTGGTAGTTGAATTTGAGGATCAGGTTGTACTGTAAGTGTACATACTAGTATTTCATGTCCGCAATGAAACATGGTTAATTATTTATTAATTATTATTGTTAATTTATTGTAATTATTTAAGAGAGTCTGTCCTGAATTACCCTCATCATTTATTTTGTAGCCTTTTCATCAAAAGTTTTGTTTTTCTGTTTTCTTCTGTGTGTTGGCATTCCTCAGCTGGTCTTGCCCCCACATCATAATGCTATTAATGTCTGTCACTTATGCATGTCAGTGCCCCTTTCACACATTTCAAAGCGCGAGCCATTCAGAGCTCTCTGATTACACAGCTGGTATGAAGGGGGTGGGACATTTGATATCATAGTGGCAGTGAGTTAAATAGTGGTAGGCTGGGCATTAGCTAGGTCAGCTTTGGCCAAGGTGATTATACAGTCCACTGGTGGGCAGTCAGGATGACACCTTGGCCATTCAGGTAGGGAGCAACATGTGTACAGGGCATATTTTTCCATAGCATATTTAAACAGCACAAATGCTAGTAACCGAAAAGTTATGATGATGGTGGGAGTTGCTCAGAATAGTTGAGTCTGTGCAGGGTTAAGTACATTTAAAGGCTTTTAAAGGATGTTTTTTGAGTTGTCAATACACAGATTATTTGCTTTGTAGTGAGTCACCCATTAGGGTACTGTGGTGAGATAATGCTACACAACTTAAAACTTAAAATGTTATTATAACTACAAATAAGATGTGCATGCTTGATACATTAATGTGTGGAGTAATATTGATAACAGGACGGGACAGTGGTGCAATGGTGTCACACTGTCACCCTCAGCAAGAAGGTTACAGGTTCGAACCTGGTTCACCCAGGGCTTTTCTGTGTGGAGTTTGCATGTTCTCCCTGTGCCTGTGAGGGTTCATTCTGTGTACTCTAGCTTCCTTCCAAAGTCCAAAGACATGCAAGTTAGGTTAATTGGTGACTCTAAATTGCCCATAAAAAAGTAAAAGTAAAAGTGAGTGTGAATGGTTGTCTCATGTCAGCCCTGCAACAGACTGGTGATCTGTCCAGGGTGCACCCTGTGTCGACTGGGATTGGACCTGTAAGGATAGATAATGGATGGATAATATTGAAAACACTTGCTACTGTCTTGCTACTGTGTTTATTTGCTTGGCAAAATATCATCTGTAACATAATCAATCAAAATCATGCTGGACTGTCTGGATTGTCTTCAAAACAATGGTCAAAACTGCTTTTCTTCTTAAAAGAAGAGATCTCAGTGTGGCTAGCACAACACAGTATAATGATGCCATGTTGTAATCCCCAAACTCATCTCAATAGAGTAGGCCTACTTTTATTCGTGCATTGCCTTGTGCATAATGTGAGCTACGAGACAGCTGTAAATGTCTCAGAGGGAGCGAATGAG